>NC_090747.1:23013385-23020885 GCF_036898095.1 Palaemon carinicauda
ACACGTTGTTGCATTGTTTTTCTTCATATTTTGGGCTTGTGTGTAGTATTCCACCTTATTTTTTTTGGTACATTGTCTAATGAAGGTAACTTTTTTGTACTCTCAGGAAATCTTGGTAAACCGTGGGTTGGGAACAACTACTAAGGAAGACCATATTAATTCATCGTGATAGAAAGAGGAAATAAAATTTATATTTTAGTGTAGCGAATTTTTCTTATCCCAACCAACTTAGTTGTCTACCTGTTGAAATAAAATATTTACATTCAAAGTTTTTCCAAGATGGCGCCCAACGTGGGGCTATGCTAAGTTTGTTGGTTTCGATGATAGTGTTAGTTGAAGTCGTGCATTGCGGCAGAACTCCGCGGCGGCCCGTATTTCAGTATGAAGTTAGCACTTGTAGGTCACTTATGTTAAGCATTAGCAAAGAGTTTTTCCCTCTAATTTGAAAATTAATTATATTGATTTTCAGTGTGAATTTTCTGGTTATAGTGGGGCTAAGTTTAGAACCTTGGTTGCAAATGATAGATTTATTTCAGAGTTGAAGACATATGACCCAGATTTTGTTCTTGTTTTCTTGGGTGGTAATGATATTAGTATTCGAGTAAGCTTGGATATTGTAAAATTGCATTGTTCTGAATTTTACCAAAAATTACGTAGCTGGTTGCCTAGGTCTAAGATCATTGCCAGTCAAATTGAGCAAAGGTATTATTCAGCTGGTAACAGATTTCAGTGTCCCACCGGAATAGATTACCATTATCAGCGGAAATACTTGAATAGGTTTATTTATAAGCTCAAATTGAAGGATTTTTTATTTAGAGTTGATGGAAAATCCAAACTAGACAATAAGGCGTTGTTTGCTGATGAAATTCATTTAAATACTAAAGGACTCGAGAAACTTACCGAATTGGTGAAGGAGGGGTTGACTTATTGGATAGAGCACTTTTGAGTTGTAAAGTTAAGTTTATTGCTTTATCATTTTCTCGTTTATTTTTTGTTCTGTGATTCTTAAATTAAAACAAAGAAAATGAGTTCATTGGATGTTTTAGTTAATGCACGAAAATACCTACGTGGTAGCATTACAAAACAATATGGTAGTAAGGACAGTTTTACTAGTCTGTCTAGGGTGCAAAGAATTGCAAAAAGAGAAAAATTAAAAGGTATTTTAGCCGATGTAAAGGATTATGATCACAAAATTACAGATGCGAAGTGGTCTGAAAGTATGAATGAGGAAGCTTTTTCAGTAGAACTTAGTATTTGTGAGCAATATGTTGATAAAGTTACTGAAATGTTAGCTATTCTGGAGGATAAACCAAATGTTGCAAGTGATAACAGTTCTAGAAGTCTGTTGAAGAATCCTGTTATTCCCCTGCCCACTTTTAACAGTAGCCCTGACGAAAATATCAATAGGTTTTTCCAGGAGTTTGAATCTGTTTCAGAGCAATAACAGTTTTCCAATAGAGATAAGTTTTTGCTGTTAAAACAACAAGTACATGGGAGAGCAGAATATTTGATTAATTCTCTTGAACTGAGTAGTCAGTCATATGAGGATGCAAAGAATTTACTAAGTTGTGCATTTGCTTCCACTGATTTACAGAAATATAATACTGTAAGGATGTTTTCCGAGCTTAAACTGAAGTCATCAGATGATCCTTTTTCATATATTGGAAGGGTAAGATCATTAATAGAAAATGTGAAGTTGTTACAGATGAATGGTGATGACTTTGCTCAGTATTTTGTGTGGGAAGGCTTAAATGAGACTTTTAAACAGCATTTGATTAGTATCACTAATAATGTCAGACCAAGTTTAGAATACATACAGGAGCACTTCTTTGAAGCTTCAGATAGGTATCTGCAGGATTCCAAAACTCATTCAAAGACTATTGTTAAGGAAAAATGTGAGAAGGTGAGCTCTACTAATCTAGCAATCTCTGTTGATAAGAGGAATATTCAAAGGGGTTGTTTATTATGTTGTAATAGTGATTATCCCTTGCACAAGGTTTCGGAATGTGAAGTTTACAGGACTCCTGAGAAGAAATTGGAACGTATTGTAGAACTGGGTAGATGTTTAAAGTGTTGTGGACAGGGACACTTGGCAAATAATTGTTTTTTCAGATTTCATAAGAGATGCTTCAAATGTAATGAATGGCATTTTTCTTATTTGTGTACGAAAGAGCCAAAGGTAAAAAAGGTCAGCAGAGTAGAATCGAAAACAGGTGCCAAATCAAAAGTTGATAAGGATGGTACTGTGCAGATTAAGAATGGCAGTGCTTTGATTGCTGGATCAGTGACTAGTTTTATGGGTGATATGGCTTTACCTACATTTACATGTAAATCAAAAACTGAAACCTTTAGAGCCTTACTGGACAGCGGTTGTCAAGGGAATTTTATTACATCTGAACTTGACACAGAACTTGACTGTGATGTTATTTGTGATGGTATCAGCGTGGAAGTAAATGGATTTAATGCTTCTAGAAAGTGTAAAACAGAATTAGTGGCTGTTGATTTAGATATTGGGGATACGAATTATGAAGTTCAGGCTATTTGCGTACCTAATATTGGAATTGACATTTTAGTCCCCAACTTATCAAAACTTGCTCAAGCATTTAAAAAGAAAGGATATGTCTTTGCAGATAATCAACTTTTGAACAGTGATAGAATATCTAATGTGAAATTTGTGTTGGGAACCAGTTCAGCTCATTATTTGTTGAACACAGCTAAATTGTTTGGTGATATCAATCCTTTAGTTTACTTAGATTCTCCTTTAGGAATATTGTTTATGGGAGAAGCCAGTAAGGCATTTAAAGTTGTTGATGAAATTCCTACTTTGAAGAATGAGGTTCAATTTAGACTTGCCAGTTTCTTATGTGTTCAGCCTAGGGAATGCGTATTAGATGAATGGCAAGATAATGTAAATGACAAGGATTCTAATTTTATTATAAAGGTTAATAAACAGTCCAATAAGGACTTAAATGCAATAGCCGATCGAACTCTAGATGAAAAGGTGAAGGAAGTTCTCAATTATGAAAATATATCTTATGAGGAAGATTCGGAGTTAAATAACGTATAGGTTAAGAATACCTTCTCTAATATTAGAATAAATGATGAGGGTCGCCTAACCATGCCATTAATGTGGAACCAGAGGACATCTCATTTGTTGGGGCAAAACATCAATATGAGTAAGGGAGTACTAGCTTCTAATTTTAAGAAGTTGAAAAGAAACCCTGAACACCTAAGTATGGTTGATGATGTTATTCAAGAACAAATAGAAATGGGCATAATTGAAAGAATTCCAAATGTGGAAAAATTCCTTGAAAAGCATCCCGAGGCTAGTTTCCTAGCTCACATGCCAATCTTTAGACCTGATAAGGAAACCACAAAGTGTCGAGTTGTGTTCATGTCAAACTTAGGTGAAAGTGTAGACGGTAGACCTCTGACAGTTACTCACAATCAAGCCATGCACCCTGGTCCTAATTTGAATCAGAAGTTGAGTACTGCATTTATGAATTTAAGGTTTGGCTCTAAGTTGCTCTGTTATGACATCAAAAAGGCCTTTAATCAGGTTGCCTTAACTGAGGAAGATCAAAGCAAGTTGCTATTTTTTTTTTTGGTATAGAAATGTGTTTAAACATGACTTTACATTGGTAGCATATAAGAATATAAGATTAAGTTTTGGACTACGTTGTAGTCCAACGATACTGATGTTGTCATTATATTATATATTAGTTGTTGATGATTGTGATCTTAATTTGACTGATGTTAAGAGGCTTTTGTATCAGTTGTTGTATACGGACAATGGAGCATATACTTGTAGTTCAGGGGAAAAGTTGAATGAAGTTTACAAAGTTTTGCCTTCCATGTTTGAGAAATATAAATTTCCCTTGCAACAGTTTGTTACAAATGATCCCTCATTACAAGAAGTTATTGACAGGGAAGGATCCGGTCAAACTCCTCATGAGGTAAAGCTGTTGGGTCTTCAATGGTCAAGGGATTCTGATCAGATTTATACATTGCCTGTAAGGTTAGATCCTAATGCTAATACGAAAAGGTGTGTGTTAAAAACTATTGCTTCCAATTTCGACATCTTTAATTTCAATGGCCCAATTTTGAACAGAGCCAGGATTTTTTGCACAATTTGCAAACTAATAAATTGGACTGGGATGAAATCCTTGATGGAGAACAACTTAAGGAATGGAAATGTATTGTAAATCAGGCAAATTCTTCACCACCCATTAAATTTGATCGTTTTGTTGGTGAAAGGGATTCTGAGTACATATTAGAATATTATGTTGATGCAAGTACTGAGATATATGGAATTGTTATTTATATTAGAGAGGTTGAGTCATGCAAGAGGAGTTTTCTTAAAGCTAAGAATAAGTTTGTTAATTCATCACTGAAAGCGAAGTCTGTGCCCTCTCTAGAGCTTGAAGCACTGGTTTTGGATTGTGAAGTGCTAAAGTCTGTTTATGATGAACTTACTGGACAGTTTTGTTTATCTAATATCAATATTACCGATTTGCAACTGTTTTCAGATAGCCTTGTCGTTCTTCATTGGCTGCATTCTAGTGTTGTCAAATTGGATAAAGTAAATAAAAGAACTGTATTTGTTAATAATAGGCTCGAACGAATACAGAGGATATGTGAGCAGATTCCAATATTGTTTAACTATATTGCAGGTATCAACAATCCTGCAGATTGTATTACTCGTCCGGTTTCCAGGAAGGTCTTGTCCCGTACTAACTATTGTTGTGGTCCAAATTATGAGCAGTTTGAAGAAACAAAGGTTCAGGAAGAGGTATTAAGGTTCAGATTACCTAGTGGGCTGGTTCAAGAATTTGGCGTTTCTGTTAACCAAGCAGCAGAAAACCTAGTAACAGATCATTTGGTTCCAGTGGATAGATTTTCTAACTTGACTAAACTAGTAAAAGTACATGCTAAAGTTTTAATGGTAGTGAATAAGTGGAAAACTGCCCTTTCTAGAAATAGTTCAGTTATTTCATCTTTGGAAAAAAAGCCCCCAGATTTTAATTATTATGAACTGGCATTGCAACAAATTATAAGCAAAGAGCAAAAGCTCAGATTTCCAGAAGTTGTAGAGTTTTTTCAAAGAAAGCAATGTCCTGAAAAAGGATATCCCTGACCTAGTTTCTCAGCTGAATATCTACCCTGACTGGAATAATGTTTTGAGAGTACATGGGAAATTTGATAGACCTAATTCTCACAGGGTGTTCTTCCCAGTGTTACCACCTAAAGATAGTTTATTAACTTCATTGATTGTTAGGGATGCCCACATAAAGCTAGGACATGTAGGATATTATGGGGTACTGAATTTATTGAGAAAACATTATTACATACCACACATATTTTCTGTTGTAAAGAAGTCTGTTAGCTCTTGCATTACTTGTAAAAGATACAATCAAAGACCTGTACGACTGAACCAGTCTCCATACAGATTATTTAGATTGGAACCCTCTGATACTCCTTTTGGTTATCTATATTTGGATTATTGCGGGCCTTTTAATTGCAAACTGTCAGATGGTCGTAGGAAGGTTTGGATATTGTGTTTTTCTTGTATGTACACTAGAGCCATTAATTTGCAGGTATGTTATGATATTTCCGTATCAGAATTTTTAAGGGCATTTATGATACATGTATTTGAGTTTGGATTACCCCAGTTAGTTATTAGTGATTTGGGGACTCAAATTGTAGCAGCTGGAAATAAAATAACTGATTTTCTTAACGATCCGCAAACGGATGAGTATTTCAAGGAGAATGGCATTAATAAGATTAAGTTTTAGAGTTACTTTAAAGGGTGTAGTTCCCTTGGCTCTCTTGTTGAAACTTCAGTAAAAATGACAAAACAAATGATAAATAAGAGCATCGGGACTAATATTCTTGAATTGAGAGATTTTGAATTTTTGATATGTCAAGTTAGAAGTTTGGTTAATAAGAGACCCATTGCATTTAAGGAATCTTTGAGAGATCAGGACCTTCATACACTAAGTCCCATAACTCCAGATATGCTGCTTAGAGGCTATGAGATTGTGACTGTCAATTTGATCCCAGAATTACAACCCTTGCCTGAGTTGGATGAATATTCAGACCATACGTCCCCGTCTAATTTGGTGAAGGATAGATATACCAAAATTAGGAAAGTTAGGCATAGACTGTTTGACTTATATCAGAGTGAGTTTATGTCTACTTTGTTGAATCAGGCAATAGACACCAAAGACAGATATAAACCCTGCAAGCATGATAAAATAGGTGTTGGTGATATAGTGCTTATAAAAGATGCTAATGTTAAGCCTGTAAACTTTCCAATGGGAATTGTTAAGCAGATAATCACCAATAATGAAGGAGAGACAACTGGTGCAGTTGTCCTGAAGGGTAGAACAGCAGAATTAACTAAAAGACATGTGAGTTGCCTGATACCTTTATTGTTATTTGAAAATTCATCTGAAGATAAAGACTTAGCAGGTGACCTTTCTAAGATTAGCACTGAATTATCAGTTAGACCCAAAAGTACTAGGAAGGCTGCTTTGGAATCTATCAAAAAGACCAAAGACATTTTGTCTGACGATTGATTGAATCTTGCGGTCTTTTTGAATTTGTAAATATTTGTGGTTATTTGTATATATTGGTGATGATTATTTTTCTTTTTGTTGTCTTTATGAATGCCTTATATTTTTTTTAACAATTTTTTCTGGAAATTGTTAAACCTTGTCGGGGGAATGTTAGAAAATATATTATCACGATTGTTTCTTATGGTTGAATGCGAGGAAACTGAAGTTTATTCATAAGTTTATGATCGGTATTTGACCACCTTATTTCATTTGAATTGGTTTCCTCCCATTCCCTTGGAATTATGAAAGAAATGGATACTGTTGCTTGTTTTTGCTATTCACAGGAGAACAACCATACTACGGTTGTTTTGGGTAAATTAAAGTTACGACGCAAGGCAGGCAAAAAGTGAAGGCAGTGTTGGAGTGAGGCGTTGAGAGAGTAAACGACAAGACACCAACGCTCTCATACTGGGTGGCTTTTTATTTTGTACGTCTTCACGTTGATTATCAACTGGATATGCTGTTTCCCTTAATTGCGTATAAAGGGATTGTTCTTTTTAACATGGAAGAATAAAGCCATCGGCACCGCCCCGGACGAAAGCTACTGTTGCCGACTATTATTCGTGTACTAAACGTCGAGATCAACCAAAAAGCACCAGGGATGATTTATAAGGTTGGTCATTAATGATACCGATCATCTCAATGTAATTATGTACTCTTAACAAGCTAAATGTTTTGTATAATTTACTTCGGTGTCTTAGCAGTTAGCCTTAAGAAATTCTTGAGTTTTTAAACTTGGTTTCTTCAAGTGGGTGGAATACAATGTTTGTAGCCTTCGAGTTAAACTATGTTTTTTTACTCAGTATTGTTTAGTGTGTTGAGACAGCTCCCTGTTACTACACACGTTGTTGCATAGTTTTTCTTCATATTTTGGGCTTGT
>NC_090747.1:23031055-23046055 GCF_036898095.1 Palaemon carinicauda
AGTGTAGTATGCCCTGATTACAAAACCGATTTTGAAGCGTGGCAAATAATCTATTTTTGGGTGAGATGGCCATATCGTCCTAACGGAAGTTCCTTAAATTAGCTTCCTAAGGGATATATGTACTACAGTGATATTCCTAGGGTATTTTACCTTTAGGTATACAGAATTTTAACTCATGGCGCGAATATCCTTAAAGTTTCTCTCAAGGATATCGCATAATATCAGAGGACGTATCTTTGACACGACACATAGCAATCTGCACCCCTAATAGTGTTCATGCTTCGAGGGGTGTGTGGCAGAATAGAAGAGGAACCGTATCAAGGTTATCCCCGTTCTCGTACTACTATTGAGTATGACAACAGTGCCATTTCCAAGATGGCAAACATTCCTTATAGCACTGAGCATGGTGCTACAGAGACAGTACCTCCGAAGGGATACTGTGAAGATCTTTTCTTTTTAGAAAAGATGGTTTGGTCCATCAGGAAGACATGGCCATCTCACCCGAAAATAGATTTTTCGCTTCGCTTCAAATTCAGTTTTTTGGGCTTAAGCCATATCCTCCTGATGGAAGCATACCAGAACATTAATGTATCTGTGGATTTTCATCAGTGCCTTAACCTTAGGACAACATTTCTATAGGCATGTGGACCAATTGAGACAAATGACATCACCGTTATCCGTCATCATCAATAATCATAAACGATGTTAGTGCTTTCTACTCCCTACAGGGAAGAATCATTCTACACAGTAGAAAAGGGGTCTCAAGGTTAACATATATTGTATGAGCAAACATAAGTTTACACTGAATATACAAATAGTCTCATAGTTTGTATAGATTGCCGAATCAATATCAGTGTGTCCTATATCTATTGTTTGTGAGCATACAACTATATAAAGGATACTTACATTAGTAAGTGAAAGAACTTTTATTGCATTTTATACATGCAATTGTCGGGCGAATTCAGATGCAATATATTCTAATAGACATTTATTCCTAATAAATAACTAAATGAGTTAACCAGTAAAACGAATGTAGCATGACCATGGAATTATAAACGTAACGAATACAGAGACTATTTTTCTTTCTTGAAAGGAAAAGAACTGGTGAGTGCCACTTTCAGATTGAAGAAAATTTTTTATAATAAAATTTCTCTCATGATATCTGTACCGGTTACATTCTACCGACACTGTGTACTACATACACATAGCACTAGTGCTATCTGTATAATTCCACACCTGGGATTCTGAACAGAATTAGTGTCACCATGGTAACACTCATTTAAAGGAGGTCACCCTAAAAATTATGACCCCTTCTCCCTTTAATTGACAATCCCAGTCAATTAGCTGTTCATCGCAGAATTAAACGGAAGGTTTTAAAACACTACCTGCTGCCACCACATAATGCTTCAGTTCATGGACCTGCTTAGCATAGTGTTTGTAGAACACTCTGGATGATTTCCATCCAATATATGAGTGAAGTCGCTCGAAGTGCATATACTGAAAAAAGTTCAGTGATTAAGCAATTTTTTCTCGGATCATGACCTGCGGAATTACTGCCAGGATCCGTTCTACGAATAAAGTAGGTGAGCTTCGCTCTCAGTTGTTTCAGGGATAAGTTTGATCCAGAGGATTCTCCTTTTAAGAGCTGTCCTTCCCTGAAGTCTGAAGTTTTAGGAAGATAGATCTTTAGACACTCTATAGGACATAGATCGACATCTTCCTTCAGAGGGCATATTCTCTAGGGACCCAACCTCTTAGTGGGTAGCTCGTTCCTAGCAAGAAAGGTTGGATCATGGAAAAGATTCAGTTCTCCTGCTTCTGTAAACTGAATGTGGCCCTAATCTCTAGATAAGGCCACCATTTCACTAACTCTAGCCCTAGAGGCTATAAGGAACAGAAAGGTAACCTTTTGGGTTAGATCCTTAAGGGAACAATCTTCATTGTTCACTGATGAGGCATAATGTAGGACCTTGTCCAAAGACTAAGAGATTGGCTTTGGTGGTGCTGCAGGCTTAAGCTTTGCACATGCCTTCGGAATCTTATTGAAGATTTCATTCGCCAGATCCACTTGAAAGGCATATAGAAGAGGTCTGACTTGCACGTAATTATCGTGTTGGCTGCCAGACCTTGATTTTGAAGGACAAAGAAGGACAGAAAGAAGTTCATTGAAATTTCTTTCGGTCATTTTGATAGGGAAGCAATGTGGAATGTGATGAGGTTATATGGAGTTGGTGGAAGGTTGTTGCAAGCAGTGAAAAGTTTCTACAAAGGTAGTAAAGTATGTGTTAGAATAGGAAATGAAGTGAGCGATTGGTTTCCGGTGAGAGTGGGGCTGAGAGAGGGATGTGTGATGTCGCCGTGGTTGTTTAACTTGTATGTTGATGGAGTGGTGAGAGAGGTGAATGCTCGAGTGCTTGGACGAGGATTAAAACTGGTAGGCGAGAATGATCATGAATGGGAGGTAAATCAGTTGTTGTTTGCGGATGATACTGTACTGGTAGCAGACACAGAAGAGAAGCTTGACCGACTAGTGACAGAATTTGGAAGGGTGTGTGAGAGAAGGAAGTTGAGAGTTAATGTGGGTAAGAGTAAGGTTATGAGATGTACGAGAAGGGAAGGTGGTGCAAGGTTGAATGTCATGTTGAATGGAGAGTTACTTGAGGAGGTGGATCAGTTTAAGTACTTAGGGTCTGTTGTTGCAGCAAATGGTGGAGTGGAAGCAGATGTACGTCAGAGAGTGAATGAAGGTTGCAAAGTGTTGGGGGCAGTTAAGGGAGTAGTAAAAAATAGAGGGTTGGGCATGAATGTAAAGAGAGTTCTATATGAGAAAGTGATTGTACCAACTGTGATGTATGGATCGGAGTTGTGGGGAATGAAAGTGATGGAGAGACAGAAATTGAATGTGTTTGAGATGAAGTGTCTGAGGAGTATGGCTGGTGTATCTCGAGTAGATAGGGTTAGGAACGAAGTGGTGAGGGTGAGAACGGGTGTAAGAAATGAGTTAGCGGCTAGAGTGGATATGAATGTGTTGAGGTGGTTTGGCCATGTTGAGAGAATGGAAAATGGCTGTCTGCTAGAGAAGGTGATGAATGCAAGAGTTGATGGGAGAAGTACAAGAGGAAGGCCAAGGTTTGGGTGGATGGATGGTGTGAAGAAAGCTCTGGGTGATAGGAGGATAGATGTGAGAGAGGCAAGAGAGCGTGCTAGAAATAGGAATGAATGGCGAGTGATTGTGACGCAGTTCCGGTAGGCCCTGCTGCTTCCTCCGGTGCCTAAGATGACCGCGGAGGTAACAGCAGTAGGGGACTCAGCAGTATGAAGCTTCATCTGTGGTGGAAATGTGGGAGGTTGGGCTGTGGCACCCTAGCAGTATCAGCTGAACTCGGCTGAGTCCCTGGTTAGGCTGGAGGAACGTAGAGAGTAGAGGTCCCCTTTTTTGTTTTGTTTCTTGTTGTTGTCGGCTACCCCCCAAAATTGGGGGAAGTGCCTTTGGTATATGTATGTATGTATGTATTTTGCTTTCAAGAATGCAATCCACTTTTTCCAAGAAGACTCATATTTTCTTCTAGCTGACTTAGACTTGTATTCTTCTAAGAATTCTATATTGCCTTCTGAGATCCCAAATCTTTTTCTAACCGCTACGGCAAGAAGATCGTGAAATGAAGGGTTCGGGTTCTCCATGATAAAACCATGGATATTAATTTCTGAGCCTTCTGAAATAAACCTAGATTCAGAACTAGGGCCATCCTCAGGTTTAGTTCCTTCATTAAGGAGGACAGATTGCTCTTGGGCTACATGGAAGCCATTAGAGCTACTCCCCCTTGGAAGTACCTGACCTTGTTAAGGACCTTCGTAAGGTGATTGGATGGGATGAATGGGAATACCTGAGACAATCCCTTCCATACTGTCTATAAACTCCAATAGAGGATCCTCGTATGAGGCTACACATCGAGGTAGTTTTTTTAATACGCTCGTGATGAAGCGGTTGATCTGCAGTTCCGGGTCTTGTTCCCATCTGGGAGGGAATAGGTCTGCGTCCATGGACCATTCCAACTCTATCAGCTTGAACCGAAATAGGGCATCCACTGTCACATTGTGGATCAATTGAATATGAACTGCTGACAGGTGCCATCCCTTTAAGAAAGGGATGGGTAACTTCACCTAGATTGTATGACATGTTCCGTAGCATTGTCGAATAGAACGTCTCATTATAACTTCAGTGTCCCAGATCAGTCGTAGGAAGACTGATCTGTGTGGAGAGAGCTTCCCCACTTATGACAGGATCAGCATAGTCATTGGATTTTCAGGCTTTGAATTTTGTTAGAGAAGCAATTAAAGAGGGACCGATATCGGTCTTTTTAGATCTCTTCAACCGTTTGATGCGTATTTTCTCCAAGCTCTTGACGCATCTTTCCGCTGTGCTCCTAGCACAAGGTCTGTCAATATTGCGAATTGGGGAGAGTTCAGAGCTTCTCCCTGTTAGCGTCTTGGATATCTGACTGATTATCTGAGTCTCTTGACCAACCTTGAGATCTCCTTTTATATTCCCAAGGGAAAGGAGAGTTGGTGTGACCACAGGCTTCAATGGTTTTTCAGCCATTGAAACCTTTGAGCTGGAGAGAATCAAGACTTCTAGAAGCTTATCTTGCATCCGTGATGTCCCAGAACCGGGTCATTTCCTTGGATGCACATAGACCAGCCACTTCAAGTGCTGCCTACCCCAGCCTCTCGTCCAGGTTTATTGTTGCCTGAACCATTTCTAGGCTTGGTTTTTATGTGACTAAGTCTGCCAATCCTATGAAGATATTTAGGACTGTGTCAAGTCCAACATGTATCTTTCCTAGGATGTATATTACTATCTGTAACTTGAATTGTAGATAATAGGGAACTGAGTGATTGACTGGAAGCTGCCACAGGACATCTCTCAGGTCCGACAAGACTATGAACACCCCTTTTTGAAACAAGGTCCATATGTTCAGAAGGATTAACATTCTGAACTTGCTGTTTTATATGAACTTGTTGAGTGGCGACACGTTCAGAATGACTTCGAGATTTCTTGAGTCCTTCTCGTGAACACAAAACAGCCTTCCCTGGAACTCGAATGACTATAGTTTCCTTACTACCTGTATGTTGTAGAGGTCTCAGGTATACTCCTCCAGGAGGGTTTTGGATTGTACGAGAAGGTAAGGAAATGATGGTGGAGACATTTCTGTTTCCCATCATAGTCCCATCTTGATTGGGCCTTGGACCCAAGGATCGAAGGTCCGACGATCCTGAAGGAACCTCCCTCCTACCAGAAGCATTTCCATGCTTTGAATAATTAGTAGGTTTTCTTTTTAGGTTGGGGACCCACAACCATGGAAGATTTTCTCTTTGAAAGGATGCCCCACTTTTAGAGAAGACTTATGTTCTACATGGTGGCGCTCTTAATCACTTTCCTAGCTACCTCGTCTGGGAAGAGGTTTTTACCCAAGATGCTGGAAGATATTAGCTTCCTTGTATCGTGTTTCACTGTTGCAGCAGAGAACACAAACTCTCTACATGCTCTCCAGCCTTCATAAAGGCATAAAGGTCCTTCACCAAGGTAGCCATATGCATTTTGGATAGGACCATGAGCATGTCTGGGGTATTTTGCTAGGTTGAACACAACTCTATTTAGTTTTGTAGAGAATGGGAGGCCGCAAGTCTCTCCTTTGTCTCTTGATCATTATACAAGAGAAACTCAGATAGTTTAGGGAGACGTTCGTTAATTGTCGACTGGTGAAATCTGCATTTAATCTTCCTACTGAGAAAGTTAAATGGACTTTCTTCCAGTCGTTTTCCTCTCTGGGAAAGGCTGGTAACAGAGGCTTGCACTCCTCGAGTGTAGGACATGGTCTACCCACCTCCACTGCTATGGCAACAGTTGTAAATGCCTTCCCAATACAAGGGAATGAGATTGAAGCTGGAGCAAGAAAGGAAGGGTGCCTGTTATTCAGAGAAAATACCTTCAACTCCGAGTACCATGCCTTTTTCAGGCAACTTGACAGGATAGCCTATGCCTTATCATGGTCGAGAATCATGACCTCCTTCGATTCCGTTCCTTTTCTTGATTTTGGTTCGTACCTCAGTCGAAAAAAACAATTAGGGAAAGCATCAAGGCTTGGCCAAAATTGGATTTTGTCCAAAGGAACAGCACCCATCTTCTCCGAGATGTAGAGTTAGCCATTTGAAATCGGCATCAGTTCCGCAAACCTCCAGGGATTGGTTTTGGAGAATGTCGGTAGGTCTTGATTCTTGGGTCGTTTGAATAACCATAAGTAAGCGACAAGAGAAGCTTTGCGAGGCTCTATCTTGCCTTTTACTTCCTGCTTTTCGTTTTGTTTACGAAAGCTCCCTATCAGATTATTCACTTGGATACATAATTGTTCCATTCTATATAACTGGGGGGTAGAAGACGAGGATGTCGACGTCGATGGCTCTAGAGCCGGCATAGGCGGAGGCAATTCCGACACAACATTTTCCTCTTCTACCCCGGGGCACTTCCTGCCCTGTTTCCCAAAGGCTATCTGGCCGTCAGGGAATGTAATTGGCACCTGAGGCACCACTATTTCCTTACTTGCCTCCGGAAATAGTATCTTACACATCCTATCATTAGGTAGGTAATGTCCCAGAGAGAATTTCTTGGAGCCTCTTACCCAGTTGCGTAATTTGTATTGAGCTGTATCCCTAATCTCTGTAGACTTGGGATTCTCGAAACCTTCGAACATTAAAGTCCGACATATATTGCAAACCTGCGGTTTCCAATAATATAGGGATCCGGATATAATATGGCAAGGGCATGAAACCTGCAAGTATTATGACCGCAAAAATACTTACTCTGGGCCTTGCAGAAGGCAGCAACACAAGTTATCTGGTGTTCCTCCTGTAAAGAAAGGAAAACAGAATGAGTATACAAAGGATTATCTCCTTGATAATCAATATGCAAAGGTCATCTTTTAACAGAATAGCTTAGGATAGTGAGCTATAAAGGGATAGTAGGAGACACATACTTGTGTACCACCTGCAAGCAAATGCTGTTACCTCCCCTCGGTATTAACTATATGGAGATTCCTCTATCAAGGAACTCCAACTAAAATGGCTCTTACCCCTAGGGGTAGATAAGTACTAATTCACTGTCCCTTTTTATTTATAACCCTTGTTTACTTTGCTGGTCTGTTTTGGCACCCCAATTTTGCTCAAGTGCTCGTAATTAATAGTTGGCAACTAATTTTTTTTCCTCCTTCCTAGTACTCTCCTGACTCATTTAGGTGGTGTCACATGTATTGTTTTGTAGTTGTCGGTCAGTTATCTTTGGAGGTAGACATCGCTTTGGCCTTCTGGGGATGTTCAATCCCCCCACCAGAGTAATGCAGATATGAATTTATGATTTATATACTCTCTTTTTTCCAGATGGAAATGAAAATGTATTGATATATGGGCATATTATGTATTGGTAGCCAACTTTGTAATATAGATATGGAATAAAATGCGTCGCTTATTGTTTTTATTTTTTTTATCATTATATGTAGATTTATTTTATTATTTACAATTTATTGCTCTTTCATTCTTGAAACTATTACCTTAGGTAATGAAACATATTTCCTTTTTTTTTTTAGGCATAAGATGGATTACAATGCAGAGATGAGGAGGATTCAGAAGATGTTAAATGAAATATAGGTGAGTAGCTTAGTAGACGAAGAAAGCTTTGGAAGGGATGTTCCTGCCTCCGACAGTGAAGGTGAATGAGATTACCTGAAAGAAGATATGCATGTTCCTGATTCTGACTCTTATGAATCAGACCCAGATGATCTACCAGACCAGCCCCAAAAGAAAAAGCCAAATAATTGATGAATGGAAAGGAAAATATAAAACAACATGGTGGAAGAAGAATGTTCCGAAACTACAAGGTCATACCTGTTCTAGCAATGTTATCAAATTTACACCAGGACTAAAAGGACCAGCTCTAAATGCCAATTCTCCTGCTGACTTTTGGGGAGTCTTCATCACGCCGGAAATAATTAGTTTATTAGTAAAGCATACAAACTTGATGATCGCTATGCAGAAAGGGAAGTATGCTCAGCCCTACAGAACAAAAGACACTGATGTCATCGAAATGAAGGCACTGATTGGCCTGCTTATGTTAGCAGGTACATATCATGTTAGCAGGTTGCACCTTGCTGATATTTGAAAAGCAGATGGTACTGGTATCGAGGTGTTCAGGCTGACTATGTCACTGGATCGCTTTCGCTTTCTGTTATGTTGTCTACGATTTGACGACAAAGCAACACGCGAAGAAAGAAAGAAGGTGGATAAGCTTGTCCCAGTTAGGCAAATATTTGAGATGTATGTAGAAAATTGCAAAAAGAATTACACCCCATCAGAATTTGTGACTATATATGAAATGCTCGTAGCCTTTGGGGGTTATTGTCCGTTTAAGCAATATATCCCCAGCAAACCAGCCAAATATGGCATCAAAATACATGCACTGTGTGATGCAAAATCATTCGATGTATGTAATATGGAGATATATGCCGGAACAAAGCCAGATGGGCCATTCAAGGCTGACAAGCAGTACAATTCATCACAGGCTGTGGTCACAAGACTTATTTCTGACATCTCGGGGTCTGCTAGAAACGTAACATTTGATAATTGGTATACCCGCTATCCACTAGTTGAATCACTACTTCGTGACCATAAGTTGACTACTGTGGGGACCCTCAGAAAGAACACGAGGGAGATTCCTCTAGAATTCTTGGTAACAAAAAATAGACCTCCTATGGACAGCATGTCTGGATTTGGAGACAACCTTACATTAGTCTCATGCATACCAAAGAGTAAGAGCAAGAAGAAAAGTGTGGTGCTCGTTAGTAGCATGCATCATAATGACAAGATAGATGAAGCTACAGGTGATGACAAGAAACCTGAAATCATCACGTTCTATAATTCAATCAAAGGAGGAGTAGATATGGTGGACGTAATGGTGGGTAAGTATAGCATTTCCAGAAACAGCCGGCGTTGGCCTCTAACTGAGTTCTTTGCTCTCCTGAACATCGTCTGTGTAAATTCGTAAGTCCTCTATGCTCACAACCCACAGAATAAACTCAAGCGCTGCAAATTCATCAAGAAAGCATGCATGATGCTATTAGAGGACACTCTAAAGAGGAGACTCCAGAACATCCGCCTGCCAAGAGGTCTCAGAACAGAGATTGCAAGACTGTTCCCGGAAGCTGCAGATGCGACAACCTCAACAAGCTCACAGACATTACACTGCCAAGCAAAAAGATGTGTATTTTGTGCCAAAAGTCAAAGGATTGAAAGGTGAAAACAGTATGGAGCACTTGCGGGAAAAATTTTTGCAAGGATCACAGTAAGATGACTGTGAGTTGCATAGATTGCGAGAATACAGCAGTAAGTGGTGAATCAGAATGTAACATGTTGACATTGATTTTGTTTTCAATTTCAATTCATGGATTTTTTTTCTTTACTTGTGATAAAGAAACCATGTTTATGTTTACCTAGCAAATGTAATGAGCTAACATTTTTTTTTTTTTTCATTTCAACGCATGGAGACATTTTGTGTTTACTTATGATAAAGAAACCATGTTTATGTTATGTAAAAAGATTATAATAAGTTTAAATTCAACAAATAATTATATCTTTAGTTCAAGTTTCATTTCATGTAGTTTACAAGAGAGATTTGCGTATATTGAATTTCTTTTAATGTTAATATTCATCATAAATATTAAAAAGTCACATAAAAGGTTGTATCCTGTACGTATTTTCAAAATAAATGTCATCTGAATGTAAGCATTGGTGATTTTTCCTTAGTTTTATAATTTATTCTATTGTATTCGTTTATAATAATGTCAACCAGCTGCAAGCAATTCAAACTGTTCAACAGGGATTGTACAATAGATATGTCCTGAACCACCAGTGTGACTATATTTTACATAGTAGTAACACTATAAATATTTTTGTATTGGGGTGAGTAAATACCCCAGGGAAGTACTCATGTTTGGAAACCCCAGCAAAGTAAACAAGGGTTAATACTGTGAGGTCAAAATGACTGATTTTCAATTAGAATATTGAAGAAATACTATTTTTCCAATATAGGAGCTGCACCAGCAGTAGCTCGCACAAGGGTACCCAAGCTATGTTAGAAATCACTACTATATAATGGTACTGTAGTTTTCTATTTGCTGTATATTGCAAATTACTGGCTACTGTATTATTATAAATTGTAGTTCAGCCAATATGCTGCCTTTTTAGCAAACATTTGACAGCGTGGTCCAGTTGGCATGACGCTAGCTGGACTAGGGAAATAAGGACATATATTTGTATATCCAACTCAACCTATTTGCCGTGGCCTTCCTTACAATATTAATTTATAGAGTTTCCTGATCAGGGAAACTCAAGGATAAAGGCTCTCCCCTTTAAGGATTAGGAGAGTAACACCCTAGCCTTGAAGATATTCAATATGGTAGGGTAATCCAAAAACTGATTTCTAATCAGAGTATTGAAGAAATTATATTCATTCAATATGGGATTGGGTCACCAAATATCTGTGTAGGGATACCCGAGATATATTGGAAATAACTACTAGTAAAATATATAAAGTAGTTTTCTATCTGCAGTATATTCTATACTGCAGATATACTGGCTACCTGTATAACATATACTGTAGTTCAGCCGGCATATTGCCGGAATAGCTAGATCTTGCCGGCATATCCAGCATACTAGCTAAAGAGAGAGAGATAGCATGGAATAAAAACTACTCTTAACTGTGTATGTATACAGTAATTAAGGATATAAAAGTCTAATTTTACTGGCTTTCTGCAGAAAGTAGGTTACAATGGAAGGATAGAATGTACCATTCAGACTTCCATCCAGCTATAGTACCATTTTCGGCAAGGTGCTGCGAATACACTGCCGGCAGGCTAGCCTCTGGCAATACCAGTACAGTCGGCTTGCTAGCATCTGAGTCAGCACCTATCTGTGCCGGCCTGACCGGCGGTACTTCGGCAACAAGACCTGTGACTAGCAGTCCAAGGGAGAACTGAAGAACCTAGGGGACAGAAGGGACTTCCCACTCAGAGCCATCATGGCTGCTGGCAGCTGCCAGCCACCGGCAGCCATCTTGGTTGCTGGCAAATGTCAGCAACCGGCAGAGACCATAGTTGCCGACAGATGATGTGGGTACCGGCAGTAGGCATTGCCCCCAGCAGCCATCATGGCCGCCGGCGGTTGAAAGTTATTAACCATGGCTGCCAACACTTGAAAGTCATTAAAAATGGCCGCCGACATTTGTCATGGCTGCCTGCAGCTAACTTAGCTACCGACAACCGGACAAAGGTCGTAGAGAGGGAGTCTGGCCAACTCTGGCAACCCACCAGCAACGGTAAGGTTACAGTACGCCGGCCCAGTGAAAGATAGTGGCTCGGCCATCAAAAAGTGGACAGAGGGGAAGGGAACGGGTCCTGTATAGGGTGTGGAAAGAACTGGCAAAGTTTTCAGTCCTACAACAACTTAAAAAAACTCTGTTTTAGTATTGGCAGTATACTATGTGACAGGAGAGACTCAGTTCCCCAACCTAGAGATTGCCAATACAGTTAAGGGGACGGCAGCCTTGCCGCCTCTTCTCATCAAGGGAGAAACAGAGTTCCAGTGCCGCCGCCATTCTAGGCAAAAGAAGAATACTATTCTTCAGCCCAGGGGACTGCGAGCACAGGACTAGTCTTCTAGACTGCAAGGAGAAGATGGTATCCTACCACAACTTTAAGTGCGGCTAGGGAGGCTAGCCTCCAATGTCGGCAGCGTAGCCGGCAGTGGAATGATGGTATCCTACAACCTATTCACCCCGCCGGCAGGCCGCTTACACAAGGCTAAATACTCTGAGATTCTGACTGAATCCCAGAACCTGCTGGTATACCACAACCTGTAGATAAGGGAAGGGACAGAAAAACCCTAGGCTAGTCATGTGTGAATAAAATTCAGGGCACGACCACTGGGGTTGTAGCCTGAAGCTACACTCAGAGGGAAAGAGAGATTACCCCTAAATCTCCATGGAGACGTGTAATGTTTCATATAATTCTAGGAGGTATCATTCTCCAATTGAATTGAAAAACAATACACGGGGGTAACCTGGAAAATGTCTGAACGTATAATAAAATGCCTAGGTTACGTTACCTAGGCAAGTCGAGATCTCGGTTACTTAATTCACCGAAACTCTAACTATACGATGGACATGGAAAAGTAAATTATGCACATTATCAATATCTTTACAAGTATAATCTGCTTAAATAGCTATATAAATAAAATAATGAATTAATGCCACTAAAAACCAGAAAGTCATTCTGCTAACTAAATAACACATGCCTAACGAACGACAGCGCCCATGGCGCCTCCAGTAACAGGCCTAACTCCTAGGCACAATAAATTACTCTAATTTCACTGGCAAATAGGAGCTAAAATATACTCATTGTAAAGATTCGATACTCAACTTTCCAGAGGCAGAAGAAGATGGCGAAAGCATAATTATAATCCTTGCAAAACGATCAAAAAAGTTAGATCAACAGGGAATAACACCGAGCGAAATCGCTACAAAATAAGGAATGTTTGCCATCTTGGAAATGGTGCTGTAGTACGAGAACGGGGGTTACCTTGATACGGCTCCTCTTCTCTTTTGCCCTCGAAGCGTAAACCCTATTAGGGGTGCCGATTGTATGTGGCGTGTTAAGAATATGTCCTCTGATATTATGCGATATCCTTGAGAGAATATTTAAGGATATTTGCGCCTCGAGCTAGAATACTGGATACCTAAAAGTAATATTCACTGAGAATATCACTGTAGTACATGTATCCCTTAGGAAGCTACTCTATGGAACTTCCATCAGGACGACATGGCTTGAGCCAAAAACTATAATATTGAATAAAAGAAAATCTAACATACTAAGGCGAAATAAAAAATCAACACAAGTAAGCAACTTACTGGTTAAGGTAAAATAATAAACTAAGAAAAGTTGGGTATTGTTTATGGTCAGATTTGCTTTTAGTATCTCACCATATGGTATTTCTTCCCATTATTAATTAGAGAATACTTATCATTATTATTATTATTATTATTATTATTATTATTATTATTATTATTATTATTATTATTATTATCATCATCTAACCTACGACCATTGTTGGAAAAGTAGCAAGAAAGGAAATATGGATACATGCCAATTTTTATGAGAAGTAATAAATTACGGAATGCGAGAATTATTAGGGAAAAGCACTTGGAACCACAATATAACGGCAGTGCCTAAGCAAACCTGGTTCGTCCTGTTGCAATTCATCTGCGTTTCGCTAATTGCTTTAAGTTTGAAATCAAGCATTACTCCATACCAGAGATTTGCCTAATTGGATGAAGACAGGCAGAGAGGTGATGGTAATTTCGTAGACAAACGTAAAGAATTCCTCTGAAAAGTCATAGCTTACAAAAAATCAAAACTCTAATGAAAAAAGATATTAAACATATTTATCTTATACATATTATTTTTCGATAGAAATGTAAAACTCTTTCAAAAAACTTTCTACATGATCAAACTTCGATTTTTTTTTTTCATGTTATCAATAGTTATGAATTCTGTAACCTATTGAAACAGTAAGGGAGAGAGAGAGAGAGAGAGAGAGAGAGAGAGAGAGAGAGAGAGAGAGAGAGAGAGAGAGAGAGAGAGATGGCAAGTTTCAAAAACCACTGAAAAACTAGCGAAATTATATTTTATCTATATCCTTCAGTGAAGAGTATTTTTATTTATCTATTATTCGTTTTAAAGCTTTCGTGAAACCTCAATTCATTTCCCTATACTTCACATGCATAATAAATAATGTGTTTGGAGGATTTTTTTCGATACCCTTCATTAGTATGTAATCAAATGTATTCATCCTACTTCTACCAAACAAATATTAGTTCATTAGATGATAATTAACAGGTATAAATACATATAGGCAATTAGTCATTACAGTGAGTCATGTTGATGAGTATATATTAAATGTTATATGAAATGCATCATAAAAAACTATAATTAAGACGAAGTATTCGATTGTATAGCATTAAAGAACGTAATGTACAAAAGGCATTTAACAAAGAAGCTATTGCATTTATGAGATATTTTATTTGAAGCAGGATAATTGGTAACCACCTTATATATTCATTAGTTCAGTAGACTATATTGATAAAAACCATAATTATGAATATCAATTCACATAAAAATTATCGAGTAATAGGATTTAAAACAAATTCGTTGACCTGTTGCGAAGCTGAAATGTAATTTCAATAATCTATCTATCCATCTATCTAGATAACTATTCACGTATAAAAGTACTATTTCTATCGGTATATTGATATAGTGTAATAAACTACATACCTCTCTATATATCTGCCGATATAAATATTTTTTGCATACATATCTTTATATACTGTATAATTGGAGTGAGTAAACCTTAAAGGTATATTGGTTCATATCGATCCCCCCAAGTGCTCAGAAATCCAACACTGAAGCTTTCTAGATGTGCTTCCTGTGTATCACACATCACAGAGTGCACAGTGAAAAGCTTTTCTGACACTGGAACACAAATTTCAAAATTACAGAGACATAGTACCGTCAGCCTACTGAGAATTGTGCAGTCTTTATACTTTTATCAATTCATGACCACCATATAAGTATTTAACCATTACATTTTATGCTACCCAATTAACATAGAATCTCATAATCTTCTTTAAAAATATATGTTATGTACATGTATAATATGAAAATAGCTAATAGAGAATAATGCAAAATCATATTTCATTTAAGAAATAAGTCGCATATTATAAACGGTCTTGGAAATACATATGTGGTATTAATTTTTTTCTTTTTTTTTTAATATGTCTACATTGCTTCTACATTGCTCATCATATTTGGTACTGAAGAATCTTATGAAAGGCTCCGCTTA
>NC_090747.1:23051055-23061055 GCF_036898095.1 Palaemon carinicauda
AGCTTCTGGCCGGGTGGTGATTCGAACCACCACCTGTACGGCTAGAAACCATGCTGGCAGGGACCCTACCAACTCAGCTATCAAGAGAGACTAAAAGTTTATGACAAGTCCCCCTACATATTCCTGTCGAATTCAGGATTCTGTTCATGGACTTGAAATAGACCCATCTCCACCCTGATAGCTGAATCGTGAGTTTGCAACACGTGGTTATTTTAATGAACCTATATCACAAGCACACGTGATTTTAATTAATGTAAATATCACCCACGAAATGCATTTAATACCGAATTCTATCTTGGGAATACATATCCACTTGGAATTCATTTTATGGTAACAGCTTCTGGCTGGGTGGTGATTCGAACCACCACCTGTACGGCTAGAAACCATGCTGGCAGGGACCCTACAGACTCAGCTATCAAGAGAGACTAAAAGTTTATGACAAGTCCCCCTACATATTCCTGTCGAATTCAGGATTCTGTTCATGGACTTGAAATAGACCCATCTACACCATGATAGCTGAATCGTGAGTTTGCAACACGTGGTTATTTTAATGAACATATATCACAAGCACACGTGATTTTAATTAATGTAAATATCACCCACGAAATGCATTTAATACCGAATTCTATCTTGGGAATACATATCCACTTGGAATTCATTTTATGGTAACAGCTTCTGGCCGGGTGGTGATTCGAACCACGACCTGTACGGCTAGAAACCATGCTGGCAGGGACCCTACCGATTCAGCTATCATGACAGACTAAAAGTTTATGACAAGTCCCCCTACATATTCCTGTCGAATTCAGGATTCTGTTCATGGACTTGAAATAGACCCATCTACACCATGATAGCTGAATCATGAGTTTGCAACACGTGGTTATTTTAATGAACATATATCACAGGCACACGTGATTTTAATTAATGTAAATATCACCCACGAAATGCATTTAATACCGAATTCTATCTAGGGAATACATATCCACTTGGAATTCATTTTATGGTAACAGCTTCTGGCCGGGTGGTGATTCGAACCACCACCTGTACGGCTAGAAACCATGCTGGCAGGGACCCTACCGACTCAGCTATCAAGAGAGACTAAAAGTTTATGACAAGTCCCCCTACATATTCCTGTCGAATTCAGGATTCTGTTCATGGACTTGAAATACACCCATCTCCACCATGATAGCTGAATCGTGAGTTTGCAACACATGGTTATTTTAATGAACATATATCACAAGCACACGTGATTTTAATTAATGTAAATATCACCCACGAAATGCATTTAATACCGAATTCTATCTTGGGAATACATATCCACTTGGAATTCATTTTATGGTAACAGCTTCTGGCCGGGTGGTGATTCGAACCACCACCTGTACGGCTAGAAACCATGCTGGCAGGGACCCTACCGACTCAGCTATCAAGACAGACTAAAAGTTTATGACAAGTCCCCTTACATATTCCTGTCGAATTCAGGATTCTGTTCATGGACTTGAAATAGACCCATCTACACCATGATAGCTGAATCGTGAGTTTGCAACACGTGGTTATTTTAATGAACATATATCACAAGCACACGTGATTTTAATTAATGTAAATATCACCCACAAAATGCATTTAATTTCTGAATTCTATCTTGGGAATACATATCCACTTGGAATTCATTTTATGGTAACAGCTTCTGGCCGGGTGGTGATTCGAACCACCACCTGTACGGCTAGAAACCATGCTGGCAGGGACCCTACCGACTCAGCTATCAAGAGAGACTAAAAGTTTATGACAAGTCCCCCTACATATTCCTGTCGAATTCAGGATTCTGTTCATGGACTTGAAATAGACCCATCTCCACCATGATAGCTGAATCGTGAGTTTGCAACACGTTATTTTAATGAACATATATCACAAGCACACGTGATTTTAATTAATGTAAATATCACCCACGAAATGCATTTAATACCGAATTCTATCTTGGGAATACATATCCACTTGGAATTCATTTTATGGTAACAGCTTCTGGCCGGGTGGTGATTCGAACCACCACCTGTACGGCTAGAAACCATGCTGGCAGGGACCCTACCGACTCAGCTATCAAGAGAGACTAAAAGTTTATGACAAGTCCCACTACATATTCCTGTCGAATTCAGGATTCTGTTCATGGACTTGAAATAGACCCATCTCCACCATGATAGCTGAATCGTGAGTTTGCTCAAGTCCATCTCCTGTACTCAAGGTAGAAATTTGAATCTAAGCCCAGGTCTGTTTTCCATTAATCCAGTATTATCCTTTTATCTAAAATCTGACTTCTCCGGAATTATTAAGAAACTGACAGCTGTTGGATCTCCTTCTTCAGTATAAATACTATGTCTTTGTATATGTATTCTCATTGCTGAGTTTGATATTGTCTTGAGTGGATGAAAGTACTAACTCCAATCAAGTCTTTTTCATTTTTTCTTTCGTGGCTATAATACATTTTATATTCATCACGTGTCAGCTTTTGTGATTTCTACACACACACACACACACACACACATACACACACACACACACACACGCACACACACACACACACACACACATATATATATATATATATATATATATATATATATATATATATATATATATATATATATATATATATATATATATATATTAGTGTGCTACTGTTATAAGCACACATTGAGTATGTGTTGTTTGAGATGTTAAGTCTTGAAAATAAAGTTCATCTTAGTAACTTTAAAAGTTGTTTATTCTCTAAAAACAACAGTGTTAAACATCTCCATCACAGGAGTGGAGCTGGTTTGGTCGGATGACCAATTCAGGTGAAGTATAGATATGAACTGCCTGAATTATCGATATCACAGATATCGTATGCTTAGTTGTCTTAGCATTTAAACACAATATGGAAACTTTACATTCTTTCTTGGAAGACACCTGCATCCGGTGACGACACAATCTTTCACACGCTATGCATTTGTGTTGATGTTTCAGAAAAATGTTACATTGCCGAGGGATGCAAAGTACATCCTGTTATGATTTTATATGACTACAGCAAATCTCACGCTAGCATCTTCATCCACAATGACATATTACGTCATGTGTTTTAAACATGTAATAATTAACTATTTCATTTATTACAATAGCTCGGCCAGCTAACTCAATTTTTTCAAAAAAAAAATTTAACAAGCCAAAATATGTTTACTATGTGTGACTGGACATATGTATTATTCTTTGTTTAACTTTAGCCATAAGGAAATGAGGACGAATGTCCAAATAGGCACATCAAAAAATAATAATAATAATGCATATGAAAAGATATTACCAAAGCAAAGAAAAAAATGCAAGATAAATACAGATCATATATATGGTACATTGCTAGCAAATGATTATATGGTACCAAAAAAAAAATACTGACATACATATGATTCTGTAACTTGTTAAAGAATAATTGTTACCTTTGTCAGAAACATAGATTAACACAATACGGTAACTAATAAAAATATTTGTTACCTTAGTAAAGATTCAATATTAGTGCACAAACACGAATTCCTGGTACGTACACGTACCACGGTTTCGTACACACACACACACACACACGCACACACACATATATATATATATATATATATATATATATATATATATATATATATATATATATATATATATATATATATATAAGACTGATATATTTTATTAGATGCCCATAGATTCTGTTATTTTTATTATTTTTTTTTCTCTTTTCTTTTAACATTCCGGCTTATATATTTTATTGGATGCCGAGAGAAAAAATTATCTATATTTTTTTTCAATATTTTTTTTTCTAAATGTATTTTTAACAATGCAATGTAGATAATTTCTTCAATTACATATTACTAGCGTACTAACAGCTTTTCGTACAAACACAATTTCCAGAGCATTTTACTTCTTTAGTGAATGAGGTGGCTACTTCAAACAGCTTTAAACTGAATTAAATAAGGAGTTTTGTCTGGACATGGCGAAACGTTCTGTTTTAGCTTCCAGCTGTTCCGTAACCTACGCCAAACAAGGATGTTCACGGCAATAAATATCATCACCGTTATACTTAATCCTGCTAGTAGTATGGGGTGAAGAAATTCCTTATAAGTCGGTGACAGGTGGTCCATCTCGGTCAATTTCATCAACCGCTTGGCAACCTGTTTGTTGTACGGGAGAGGTAGTGCTGGCTTTGTAGACGTCCACGTGAAGTTCGCGAAATAGGCTCGTTTTCTGATGATTATCTTTAGCCCGGTCACCATGGAATTAGGGGAAGTCCCGATACAACCATCTGCTGCAACAAAGATGTGTGCAAATGACGTGGATCCGTCCGGGCATGATACATTGAAGCCGTCCTTGTCCTATCGTATCCACGAGCCATTGTTCAGTCTGAAATTGAACTCATTATTGTCTAAGGGATAAAGCTTATCCATACAATTTTCACTTGTATGGGAGAGAGCACCGTCTAGCACTATACCTAACTCGCATGAATCCATTAAGTTTTTATGGAATTCAAATGTGTCAGCTGTACATATTTTTCTATCCATTGCGTCTGAACAGTGAGTTAATTGATTTAAGTCTTTAATGACCGTATATATTTCCTTTTCTGGGGAAATCAATACGTGTCCTGTCAAACTGGATATTACTGGATTTGAGTGATTCGTCATGAAAGTCGGAAATGGTGATATCCTGTAAGATTGCCAGGCATCAGAAGAATCAAAGGGAATTGTAATCCTAATCTTGTTATTTTCAACGCTTACTGTAATTAGGCTGTAATAAAATTCTATCCTACGTTCGCCTAACAAAGGAACATAGCCTAGTTTATCCCTTCCGTTCTCCACAACTAACTTTAAGTAATTTATAGGCAACAAATGGGGCGACAGTACACCTTTAGTTGCTAACGTGATAGCTTCTACATAATCCTTGGATTTCTCAATGAAATGTGCAATTCTGTTATGTATGTGATCTATCTTTGAATCATAATATGTTAATGTCGCCAACAAATCCTGTACTTCCATAATCTGACTGATATCACTGGAATGTTCATTTACTAAATCCATAATTTGATTGATTGAAGCTAACTGATTCCTTAGTTTTGACATAATCAATTCATCTTCATGAGTCAAGAACTTAATTTTCTTATTTTGATTACTAATCTTAAGACGATTGGAAATTCCTAAACCTAAACTTGCAATAGACCCAAAGATGTTTAATGCAGCATAAATAAATGGATTTCGTCTTTCTTTATGTTCGTGTCCTACAGTCCACATCAAAAGGTCACAAGCCAAAGATTCTGTCTCGTAAGTCTTATTTTGCAAGTCATCAGATAGTATCTCTGCAACTTTTAATGTCGATCCAAGCGAACTCTCTGTAGTCAAATGAAAATGTCTTCTATGCAACTCATCCAATGAGACAGAAAACCTTGAAATAGCGGTTTTTAAGCTAGTGACATCATTCTCTGGAAGAAAAATTGCTTGCATATTCACTTCTACAACTACGTTGCTCGATGTAATAAAAACGTCTTCTTGTCTTTCAACTATAGTGCCATATTTAAAATCTATACTTTTAATTTTAGAGCTCATCCCACACGAGAAAAATGTCTGAGCGAACAATATCACTCCCAACATCAAAAACTTCATCTTGGAAACCTGTAACGAGAAAAATATATGTAATTACTCCTGTATTAAGAAGAAAACTTTTAATCACATAAAATAAAAAAATTTTCCCCTCACTTCTTTCTCTCTCTCTCTCTTTTTTTATTTTTTAATTTCTTATGTAAGCCAATGGTACTATTCTCTCATCCGTGGGTTGGGATACGTTTTGAACTCTAAACCTATTGGCCGTTAAAATTTCCAAAATGCTAAATGGGCCTTCAAACTTAGGTGTTAATTTATAATTGAGTCTTTTACGCACATTGATCTGTATATACACGGTATCACCCACGGTATATGTTTTAGTTGGCTTCGCTATTTTATCATGATTCCTTTTCATTATGATTTGTGAGTCTTCTAAATTCTTTCGAAGGATATCATATCGACTTTTGCTTGCATTTATACATTCTTTTAAAGGATTTGATAGATTAGTTGTAGGCGTTAATACATGGAAAGGCATTCTAACTGGGGTACCATACAATGCTTGATGCGGTGACATTTTAATTGATATATGATATGAATGATTTAGAGTACTCAGTGCCGCCGGTATTGCAATATCCCAGTTGGGGTCTGATCCCCCTAGTGTTACTCTTAATATATTTAAAACTTTTCTATTTGCTCTTTCCACTAGCCCATTCGACTCTGGGTGATATATCATGGTATTTATTTTCTTTATGCTAAGGAATTCACACAATGAGGTAAGAAAGTGATTATTAAATTCACCACCCGAGTCTGAGATTATCATGTGGGGAATTCCATGTTTACAAATGTAACACTCGTAAAACTTCCTAGCGCATTCAATCACAGTTTTAGTTTTGAGCGCTATTAGTTCTGTATATCGAGTTAAAGCATCTATAATTACTAAGAGGTGCTTATTTCCTCTGTCTGACTCGTAAAATCCTGTTAACAAATCTAAATGTATTCTTTCAAAGGGTTGATTGGGCATGGGATAAGCCCCTAGGCTGACAGGTGTTTTCGTATGCCCTTTGTTTTCCTGACATTTGCGACAATTAGCTATGTGTCTTTTTATATCTGTAAGCATCGTATGCCAATAAAACAATGATTTGGCTTTCTGTGACATTAATGAGAACCCCGGGTGTCCATGTAATGGATTTGAATGCAACCAATTCAGGACAGTGGAAATAAGTAAGATTTGTACTACTACCTGGGCGTTAGTTACATGTGGTGTATTGCGGGTTTTAGTTGTCACAGTCCTACAAAGAAAATTTTCTTTGATTATATAATTCTGCTGCTTATACTTTATACATCCCTTTTCCTTATGATTGCCTTTCAAAGCATTTATAATTGTTTCTATTTTCTGATCTTTTCTTTGCTCAGTCTGTAGTAATTCAGCGCTCCAGCCTAAATCTTCTTGTTCAGATATCGTTTTAACAATAGGCATGGATGTTGATATATCTATTAATTCAGCTAAAGGCTCCGTACAAGATGACACAGGGTTGCGTGATAATGCATCCGCAATGATATTTGCTTTCCCAGGTAAATTCCCGATTCTTGCGCCAAAATATTGAATGATCAAATGCCACAGAGCTTGTTTAGGGCTGTGGTTGAAGCCTTTAAAGAACTCGGTTAGTGGTTTATGGTCAGTAAGAACCTTAACGGGATAACCGTAAATTATGAACTTAAAATGCACTTGTGAATTAACAATAGCTAGCCCCTCCTTATCTATTACTGCATACTTACTTTCGGAAGTTCTCAATTTTCGAGAATAAAAAGCTATCGGGAAAAATTGTTTATCATATTGCTGAGACGTCTGTTGCAATGAAGAATTCCTTATCGAAGTCAGGAAATTTTAAGATAGGAAAACTACATAGTTCATCTTTCAAGGTATTAAACGCCTGTTGATGATGCTCAGACCATATGAAATCTACGCCCTTCTTCGTAAGATCAGTTAAAGGAGAGGCTATTATTGAATAGTTGCGTATAAAACGCCTGTAATATCCACTACAACCCAGAAATTGCTGTATTCCCTTGACATTAGTAGGTATGGGAAAATTACGTATAGCCGACACCTTATCATGGACTACTTTAAGACCTCGGCTTGACACCATGAAACCCAAATATATTAATTCTGTTTTGAAAAATTCACACTTAGTAATCTTTACCCTTAAGTTATGTTGTCTTAATCTCTGTAGTACTAGTTCTAACTTACGTAGATGTTCTTCTAAGGTGTTGGAAAAGATTACAAGATCATCCATATAGGCATGCAATATATCCCCTAACAAGTCTCCAAACACTATGTTAATCATTCTTCTAAATGTTATAGGAGCACACTGTAAACCGAAAGGCATCCGTAAAAATTCATAATGTCCCCTGGCTGTGCTGAAGGCTGTGTATGGGATACTATCTTCTGCTAATGATATCTGGTGAAAGCTTTTAAGTAAGTCCAAGCTGGTAAAATATTTATTCTGACCTAACAAAGACAAAATATCGTATGTACATGGCACTGGGAATCGATCAGGGATCGTCTACTCATTTTGATGACGGAAGTCGACGCAGATAGGCCATGTTCGATCTTTTTTTCGGTACAACTATTAAAGGAAAATTATAAGGGCTGTTTGATTTCCTAATGACTCCTTCTTCTAGCATTTTACCTACTTTATCATTTATTTCATTCTGGAATTTCATAGGGAGTCTGTACGAGGGTATATAAATAATTTTCTGCTTGTCTTTTAACCTTATTTGATGCTCGATCAAATCATGATATTTAGTTAAAAGTCCAAAAATTTTCTGCTGAATTTCTTCGTCTTGAATGTCTTTATTGATTTTATTTTTAATGGATTGCAAAAGGGATTCATCCGCAACTGATTGAGTGTGATTGATTTCAGCAACGGTAAGAATACGATGATTATAAACTTCTACATCCAAGATATGTTGATTTTTGTGAATTACCAAAGTGTTATTTAAATGATTACAGACTTCAATATTACATTGTTGATGTGAGCCTACTGTATAAATAGCTTGTGTGACAGACAATCCGTTAGTTTTCAAAGTGTCAGAAAGGATTAATATTTCTGATCCCGGTAATGTTTTCTTTATTTGCACGTTTGGCTCGATAGATTGCGTGTAAGATGATATTACGGGTGAACGAGAATTCTGCTGGGTCGCGTATATTATTTCTTTATTAGTGAGACAAGTTATTGGTTCTTCAACGTACGTTACGGTTACATTTGTCATCTCCTTTTTATCCAAAACTAATTTTAGGGTATTAAAAGACTTATAGAATTTCCCTTTGATATACACGCTGTGCTTGGCAAGGGCTAAGATAATGTTTTGATTTCCCATAGATGGGTATCCTATAATTACAGCTGGATACATATCAATGTTTTGTACAACAACAAATGTATCGGCAAACATGCGTTTACCGACTTTGAATTGAACATGAGTTATGCCTATGACATTTAATTCATTATTTCCTATACCCGAGAGTCTAACTCCGGATTTTTCAATCGGAAAGTTCAAAAACAACAAATGATGTGTCTTCAAATCCATGATATTACGTGGACTACCAGAGTCAAAAAATAACGTAAAGGATTTGTGTTCTAAATTTACAGCATATAAGGTTGGTCGTAACTCATTTTGGCTTATTATTGTATGAATTCGTTGCAAATCTACGGGAGCATGCACTGTTTTACTTAATTTGGCCGTGTGTTTCCTAGGAAAATCTATTGCCTCACAATTATCTGATAAAATATCAAATTGATTATTCAATACTATTGATGTTGACATGAATGACCTTGACCCAACATCACTCTCTTCCCCTCTGGAGTTAACTATGTGGTATTTGCTTTGTTCTGCACATTCTGAAAATCAGTCTGACCTTGCAATGTCTGGTTTGACGACCCTGGCTCAGCGATATTCGAAGAAGTGTTTGTTTGCTTCCGACTCTGAACTGCATTGACATTTGGTTGTTTCTTCCTATAGTTAAAATGAGGATTTTTCTTTTTATTTCCATATGGAACTGACTGTGGAATTGACTGTGTATTTCTGGGATTCTGTTGTGTCTTACACGAGTAACACTGATTGTATGAATGTGTCGAACTATTATGTATTGAGCAGAATTTCGTTCTGCAGTCTGTGCTTAAGTGACCTTGACGTTTGCAATTATAACACGTCATTCCCGCTACTTGACTTTAATTAAATACATTCACTGTTTGTGGCTTTGTTTCATTCTTTGCAAAAACTTGAGTTAACACGGTATCGAGATCCGGACACTTAGCCAAGTGGTTTTTTTATCTGTTTATATATATCCAATTCCGTACTTGCAGGCATTAACTTTTTATCAAAACACCGCACTAAAGCTTCAGGCAACATAA
>NC_090747.1:23068555-23083555 GCF_036898095.1 Palaemon carinicauda
AATTTTTTCTCGGATCATGACCTGCGGAATTACTGCCAGGATCCGCTCTACGAATAAAGTAGGTGAGCTTCGCTCTCAGTTGTTTCAGGGATAAGTTTGATCCAGAGGATTCTCCTTTTAAGAGCTGTCCTTCCCTGAAGTCTGAAGTTTTAGGAAGATAGATCTTTAGACACTCTACAAGACATAGATCGACATCTTCCTTCAGAGGGCATATTCTCTAGGGACCCAACCTCTTAGTGGGTAGCTCGTTCCTAGCAAGAAAGGTTGGATCATGGAAAAGATTCAGTTCTCCTGCTTCTGTAAACTGAATGTGGCCCTCATCTCTAGATAAGGCCACCATTTCACTAACTCTAGCCCTAGAGGCTATAAGGAACAGAAAGGTAACCTTTTGGGTTAGATCCTTAAGGGAACAATCTTCATTGTTCACTGATGAGGCATAATGTAGGACCTTGTCCAAAGACTAAGAGATTGGCTTTGGTGGTGCTGCAGGCTTAAGCTTTGCACATGCCTTCGGAATCTTATTGAAGATTTCATTCGCCAGATCCACTTGAAAGGCATATAGAAGAGGTCTGACTTGCACGTAATTATCGTGTTGGCTGCCAGACCTTGATTTTGAAGGACAAAGAAGGACAGAAAGAAGTTCATTGAAATTTCTTTCGGTCATTTTGATAGGGAAGCAATGTGGAATGTGATGAGGTTATATGGAGTTGGTGGAAGGTTTTGCAAGCAGTGAAAAGTTTCTACAAAGGTAGTAAAGTATGTGTTAGAATAGGAAATGAAGTGAGCGATTGGTTTCCGGTGAGAGTGGGGCTGAGACAGGGATGTGTGATGTCGCCGTGGTTGTTTAACTTGTATGTTGATGGAGTGGTGAGAGAGGTGAATGCTCGAGTGCTTGGACGAGGATTAAAACTGGTAGGCGAGAATGATCATGAATGGGAGGTAAATCAGTTGTTGTTTGCGGATGATACTGTACTGGTAGCAGACACAGAAGAGAAGCTTGACCGACTAGTGACAGAATTTGGAAGGGTGTGTGAGAGAAGGAAGTTGAGAGTTAATGTGGGTAAGAGTAAGGTTATGAGATGTACGAGAAGGGAAGGTGGTGCAAGGTTGAATGTCATGTTGAATGGAGAGTTACTTGAGGAGGTGGATCAGTTTAAGTACTTAGGGTCTGTTGTTGCAGCAAATGGTGGAGTGGAAGCAGATGTACGTCAGAGAGTGAATGAAGGTTGCAAAGTGTTGGGGGCAGTTAAGGGAGTAGTAAAAAATAGAGGGTTGGGCATGAATGTAAAGAGAGTTCTATATGAGAAAGTGATTGTACCAACTGTGATGTATGGATCGGAGTTGTGGGGAATGAAAGTGATGGAGAGACAGAAATTGAATGTGTTTGAGATGAAGTGTCTGAGGAGTATGGCTGGTGTATCTCGAGTAGATAGGGTTAGGAACGAAGTGGTGAGGGTGAGAACGGGTGTAAGAAATGAGTTAGCGGCTAGAGTGGATATGAATGTGTTGAGGTGGTTTGGCCATGTTGAGAGAATGGAAAATGGCTGTCTGCTAAAGAAGGTGATGAATGCAAGAGTTAATGGGAGAAGTACAAGAGGAAGGCCAAGGTTTGGGTGGATGGATGGTGTGAAGAAAGCTCTGGGTGATAGGAGGATAGATGTGAGAGAGGCAAGAGAGCGTGCTAGAAATAGGAATGAATGGCGAGTGATTGTGACGCCGTTCCGGTAGGCCCTGCTGCTTCCTCCGGTGCCTTAGATGACCGCGGAGGTAACAGCAGTAGGGGACTCAGCAGTATGAAGCTTCATCTGTGGTGGAAATGTGGGAGGTTGGGCTGTGGCACCCTAGCAGTATCAGCTGAACTCGGCTGAGTCCCTGGTTAGGCTGGAGGAACGTAGAGAGTAGAGGTCCCCTTTTTTGTTTTGTTTCTTGTTGTTGTCGGCTACCCCCCAAAATTGGGGGAAGTGCCTTTGGTATATGTATGTATGTATGTATTTTGCTTTCAAGAATGCAATCCACTTTTTCCAAGAAGACTCATATTTTCTTCTAGCTGACTTAGACTTGTATTCTTCTAAGAATTCTATATTGCCTTCTGAGATCCCAAATCTTTTTCTAACCGCTACGGCAAGAAGATCGTGAAATGAAGGGTTCGGGTTCTCCATGATAAAACCATGGATATTAATTTCTGAGCCTTCTGAAATAAACCTAGATTCAGATCTAGGGCCATCCTCAGGTTTAGTTCCTTCATTAAGGAGGACAGATTGCTCTTGGGCTACATGGAAGCCATTAGAGCTACTCCCCCTTGGAAGTACCTGACCCTGTTAAGGACCTTCGTAAGGTGATTGGATGGGATGAATGGGAATACCTGAGACAATCCCTTCCATACTGTCTATAAACTCCAATAGAGGATCCTCGTATGAGGCTACACATCGAGGTAGTTTTTTTAATACGCTCGTGATGAAGCGGTTGATCTGCAGTTCCGGGTCTTGTTCCCATCTGGGAGGGAATAGGTCTGCGTCCATGGACCATTCCAACTCTATCAGCTTGAACCGAAATAGGGCATCCACTGTCACATTGTGGATCAATTGAATATGAACTGCTGAGAGGTGCCATCCCTTTAAGAAAGGGATGGGTAACTTCACCTAGATTGTATGACATGTTCCGTAGCATTGTCGAATAGAACGTCTCATTATAACTTCAGTGTCCCAGATCAGTCGTAGGAAGACTGATCTGTGTGGAGAGAGCTTCCCCACTTATGACAGGATCAGCATAGTCATTGGATTTTCAGGCTTTGAATTTTGTTAGAGAAGCAATTAAAGAGGGACCGATATCGGTCTTTTTAGATCTCTTCAGCCGTTTGATGCGTATTTTCTCCAAGCTCTTGACGCATCTTTCCGCTGTGCTCTTAGCACAAGGTCTGTCAATATTGCGAATTGGGGAGAGTTCAGAGCTTCTCCCTGTTAGCGTCTTGGATATCTGACTGATTATCTGAGTCTCTTGACCAACCTTGAGATCTCCTTTTATATTCCCAAGGGAAAGGAGAGTTGGTGTGACCACAGGCTTCAATGGTTTTTCAGCCATTGAAACCTTTGAGCTGGAGAGAATCAAGACTTCTAGAAGCTTATCTTGCATCCGTGATGTCCCAGAACCGGGTCATTTCCTTGGATGCACATAGACCAGCCACTTCAAGTGCTGCCTACCCCAGCCTCTCGTCCAGGTTTATTGTTGCCTGAACCATTTCTAGGCTTGGTTTTTATGTGACTAAGTCTGCCAATCCTATGAAGATATTTAGGACTGTGTCAAGTCCAACATGTATCTTTCCTAGGATGTATATTACTATCTGTAACTTGAATTGTAGATAATAGGGAACTGAGTGATTGACTGGAAGCTGCCACAGGACATCTCTCAGGTCCGACAAGACTATGAACACCCCTTTTTGAAACAAGGTCCATATGTTCAGAAGGATTAACATTCTGAACTTGCTGTTTTATATGAACTTGTTGAGTGGCGACACGTTCAGAATGACTTCGAGATTTCTTGAGTCCTTCTCGTGAACACAAAACAGCCTTCCCTGGAACTCGAATGACTATAGTTTCCTTACTACCTGTATGTTGTAGAGGTCTCAGGTATACTCCTCCAGGAGGGTTTTGGATTGTACGAGAAGGTAAGGAAATGATGGTGGAGACATTTCTGTTTCCCATCATAGTCCCATCTTGATTGGGCCTTGGACCCAAGGATCGAAGGTCCGACGATCCTGAAGGAACCTCCCTCCTACCAGAAGCATTTCCATGCTTTGAATAATTAGTAGGTTTTCTTTTTAGGTTGGGGACCCACAACCATGGAAGATTTTCTCTTTGAAAGGATGCCCCACTTTTAGAGAAGACTTATGTTCTACATGGTGGCGCTCTTAATCACTTTCCTAGCTACCTCGTCTGGGAAGAGGTTTTTACCCAAGATGTTGGAAGATATTAGCTTCCTTGTATCGTGTTTCACTGTTGCAGCAGAGAACACAAACTCTCTACATGCTCTCCAGCCTTCATAAAGGCATAAAGGTCCTTCACCAAGGTAGCCATATGCATTTTGGATAGGACCATGAGCATGTCTGGGGTATTTTGCTAGGTTGAACACAACTCTATTTAGTTTTGTAGAGAATGGGAGGCCGCAAGTCTCTCCTTTGTCTCTTGATCATTATACAAGAGAAACTCAGATAGTTTAGGGAGACGTTCGTTAAATTGTCGACTGGTGAAATCTGCATTTAATCTTCCTACTGAGAAAGTTAAATGGACTTTCTTCCAGTCGTTTTCCTCTCTGGGAAAGGCTGGTAACAGAGGCTTGCACTCCTCGAGTGTAGGACATGGTCTACCCACCTCCACTGCTATGGCAACAGTTGTAAATGCCTTCCCCATACAAGGGAATGAAATTGAAGCTGGAGCAAGAAAGGAAGGGTGCCTGTTATTCAGAGAAAATACCTTCAACTCCGAGTACCATGCCTTTTTCAGGCAACTTGACAGGATAGCCTATGCCTTATCATGGTCGAGAATCATGACCTCCTTCGATTCCGTTCCTTTTCTTGATTTTGGTTCGTACCTCAGTCGAAAAAAAAAAATTAGGGAAAGCATCAAGGCTTGGCCAAAATTGGATTTTGTCCAAAGGAACAGCACCCATCTTCTCCGAGATGTAGAGTTAGCCATTTGAAATCGGCATCAGTTCCGCAAACCTCCAGGGATTGGTTTTGGAGAATGTCGGTAGGTCTTGATTCTTGGGTCGTTTGAATAACCATAAGTAAGCGACAAGAGAAGCTTTGCGAGGCTCTATCTTGCCTTTTACTTCCTGCTTTTCGTTTTGTTTACGAAAGCTCCCTATCAGATTATTCACTTGGATACATAATTGTTCCATTCTATATAACTGGGGGGTAGAAGACGAGGATGTCGACGTCGATGGCTCTAGAGCCGGCATAGGCGGAGGCAATTCCGACACAACATTTTCCTCTTCTACCCCGGGGCACTTCCTGCCCTGTTTCCCAAAGGCTATCTGGCCGTCAGGGAATGTAATTGGCACCTGAGGCACCACTATTTCCTTACTTGCCTCCGGAAATAGTATCTTACACATCCTATCATTAGGTAGGTAATGTCCCAGAGAGAATTTCTTGGAGCCTCTTACCCAGTTGCGTAATTTGTATTGAGCTGTATCCCTAATCTCTGTAGACTTGGGATTCTCGAAACCTTCGAACATTAAAGTCCGACATATATTGCAAACCTGCGGTTTCCAATAATATAGGGATCCGGATATAATATGGCAAGGGCATGAAACCTGCAAGTATTATGACCGCAAAAATACTTACTCTGGGCCTTGCAGAAGGCAGCAACACAAGTTATCTGGTGTTCCTCCTGTAAAGAAAGGAAAACAGAATGAGTATACAAAGGATTATCTCCTTGATAATCAATATGCAAAGGTCATCTTTTAACAGAATAGCTTAGGATAGTGAGCTATAAAGGGATAGTAGGAGACACATACTTGTGTACCACCTGCAAGCAAATGCTGTTACCTCCCCTCGGTATTAACTATATGGAGATTCCTCTATCAAGGAACTCCAACTAAAATGGCTCTTACCCCTAGGGGTAGATAAGTACTAATTCACTGTCCCTTTTTATTTATAACCCTTGTTTACTTTGCTGGTCTGTTTTGGCACCCCAATTTTGCTCAAGTGCTCGTAATTAATAGTTGGCAACTAATTTTTTTTCCTCCTTCCTAGTACTCTCCTGACTCATTTAGGTGGTGTCACATGTATTGTTTTGTAGTTGTCGGTCAGTTATCTTTGGAGGTAGACATCGCTTTGGCCTTCTGGGGATGTTCAATCCCCCCACCAGAGTAATGCAGATATGAATTTATGATTTATATACTCTCTTTTTTCCAGATGGAAATGAAAATGTATTGATATATGGGCATATTATGTATTGGTAGCCAACTTTGTAATATAGATATGGAATAAAATGCGTCGCTTATTGTTTTTATTTTTTTTATCATTATATGTAGATTTATTTTATTATTTACAATTTATTGCTCTTTCATTCTTGAAACTATTACCTTAGGTAATGAAACATATTTCCTTTTTTTTTTTAGGCATAAGATGGATTACAATGCAGAGATGAGGAGGATTCAGAAGATGTTAAATGAAATATAGGTGAGTAGCTTAGTAGACGAAGAAAGCTTTGGAAGGGATGTTCCTGCCTCCGACAGTGAAGGTGAATGAGATTACCTGAAAGAAGATATGCATGTTCCTGATTCTGACTCTTATGAATCAGACCCAGATGATCTACCAGACCAGCCCCAAAAGAAAAAGCCAAATAATTGATGAATGGAAAGGAAAATATAAAACAACATGGTGGAAGAAGAATGTTCCGAAACTACAAGGTCATACCTGTTCTAGCAATGTTATCAAATTTACACCAGGACTAAAAGGACCAGCTCTAAATGCCAATTCTCCTGCTGACTTTTGGGGAGTCTTCATCACGCCGGAAATAATTAGTTTATTAGTAAAGCATACAAACTTGATGATCGCTATGCAGAAAGGGAAGTATGCTCAGCCCTACAGAACAAAAGACACTGATGTCATCGAAATGAAGGCACTGATTGGCCTGCTTATGTTAGCAGGTACATATCATGTTAGCAGGTTGCACCTTGCTGATATTTGAAAAGCAGATGGTACTGGTATCGAGGTGTTCAGGCTGACTATGTCACTGGATCGCTTTCGCTTTCTGTTATGTTGTCTACGATTTGACGACAAAGCAACACGCGAAGAAAGAAAGAAGGTGGATAAGCTTGCCCCAGTTAGGCAAATATTTGAGATGTATGTAGAAAATTGCAAAAAGAATTACACCCCATCAGAATTTGTGACTATATATGAAATGCTCGTAGCCTTTGGGGGTTATTGTCCGTTTAAGCAATATATCCCCAGCAAACCAGCCAAATATGGCATCAAAATACATGCACTGTGTGATGCAAAATCATTCGATGTATGTAATATGGAGATATATGCCGGAACAAAGCCAGATGGGCCATTCAAGGCTGACAAGCAGTACAATTCATCACAGGCTGTGGTCACAAGACTTATTTCTGACATCTCGGGGTCTGCTAGAAACGTAACATTTGATAATTGGTATACCCGCTATCCACTAGTTGAATCACTACTTCGTGACCATAAGTTGACTACTGTGGGGACCCTCAGAAAGAACACGAGGGAGATTCCTCTAGAATTCTTGGTAACAAAAAATAGACCTCCTATGGACAGCATGTCTGGATTTGGAGACAACCTTACATTAGTCTCATGCATACCAAAGAGTAAGAGCAAGAAGAAAAGTGTGGTGCTCGTTAGTAGCATGCATCATAATGACAAGATAGATGAAGCTACAGGTGATGACAAGAAACCTGAAATCATCACGTTCTATAATTCAATCAAAGGAGGAGTAGATATGGTGGACGTAATGGTGGGTAAGTATAGCATTTCCAGAAACAGCCGGCGTTGGCCTCTAACTGAGTTCTTTGCTCTCCTGAACATCGTCTGTGTAAATTCGTAAGTCCTCTATGCTCACAACCCACAGAATAAACTCAAGCGCTGCAAATTCATCAAGAAAGCATGCATGATGCTATTAGAGGACACTCTAAAGAGGAGACTCCAGAACATCCGCCTGCCAAGAGGTCTCAGAACAGAGATTGCAAGACTGTTCCCGGAAGCTGCAGATGCGACAACCTCAACAAGCTCACAGACATTACACTGCCAAGCAAAAAGATGTGTATTTTGTGCCAAAAGTCAAAGGATTGAAAGGTGAAAACAGTATGGAGCACTTGCGGGAAAAATTTTTGCAAGGATCACAGTAAGATGACTGTGAGTTGCATAGATTGCGAGAATACAGCAGTAAGTGGTGAATCAGAATGTAACATGTTGACATTGATTTTGTTTTCAATTTCAATTCATGGATATTTTTTCTTTACTTGTGATAAAGAAACCATGTTTATGTTTACCTAGCAAATGTAATGAGCTAACATTTGTTTTTTTTTTCATTTCAACGCATGGAGACATTTTGTGTTTACTTATGATAAAGAAACCATGTTTATGTTATGTAAAAAGATTATAATAAGTTTAAATTCAACAAATAATTATATCTTTAGTTCAAGTTTCATTTCATGTAGTTTACAAGAGAGATTTGCGTATATTGAATTTCTTTTAATGTTAATATTCATCATAAATATTAAAAAGTCACATAAAAGGTTGTATCCTGTACGTATTTTCAAAATAAATGTCATCTGAATGTAAGCATTGGTGATTTTTCCTTAGTTTTATAATTTATTCTATTGTATTCGTTTATAATAATGTCAACCAGCTGCAAGCAATTCAAACTGTTCAACAGGGATTGTACAATAGATATGTCCTGAACCACCAGTGTGACTATATTTTACATAGTAGTAACACTATAAATATTTTTGTATTGGGGTGAGTAAATACCCCAGGGAAGTACTCATGTTTGGAAACCCCAGCAAAGTAAACAAGGGTTAATACTGTGAGGTCAAAATGACTGATTTTCAATTAGAATATTGAAGAAATACTATTTTTCCAATATAGGAGCTGCACCAGCAGTAGCTCGCACAAGGGTACCCAAGCTATGTTAGAAATCACTACTATATAATGGTACTGTAGTTTTCTATTTGCTGTATATTGCAAATTACTGGCTACTGTATTATTATAAATTGTAGTTCAGCCAATATGCTGCCTTTTTAGCAAACATTTGACAGCGTGGTCCAGTTGGCATGACGCTAGCTGGACTAGGGAAATAAGGACATATATTTGTATATCCAACTCAACCTATTTGCCGTGGCCTTCCTTACAATATTAATTTATAGAGTTTCCTGATCAGGGAAACTCGAGGATAAAAGCTCTCCCCTTTAAGGATTAGGAGAGTAACACCCTAGCCTTGAAGATATTCAATATGGTAGGGTAATCCAAAAACTGATTTCTAATCAGAGTATTGAAGAAATTATATTCATTCAATATGGGATTGGGTCACCAAATATCTGTGTAGGGATACCCGAGATATATTGGAAATAACTACTAGTAAAATATATAAAGTAGTTTTCTATCTGCAGTATATTCTATACTGCAGATATACTGGCTACCTGTATAACATATACTGTAGTTCAGCCGGCATATTGCCGGAATAGCTAGATCTTACCGGCATATCCAGCATACTAGCTAAAGAGAGAGAGATAGCATGGAATAAAAACTACTCTTAACTGTGTATGTATACAGTAATTAAGGATATAAAAGTCTAATTTTACTGGCTTTCTGCAGAAAGTAGGTTACAATGGAAGGATAGAATGTACCATTCAGACTTCCATCCAGCTACAGTACCATTTTCGGCAAGGTGCTGCGAATACACTGCCGGCAGGCTAGCCTCTGGCAATACCAGTACAGTCGGCTTGCTAGCATCTGAGTCAGCACCTATCTGTGCCGGCCTGACCGGCGGTACTTCGGCAACAAGACCTGTGGCTAGCAGTCCAAGGGAGAACTGAAGAACCTAGGGGACAGAAGGGACTTCCCACTCAGAGCCATCATGGCTGCTGGCAGCTGCCAGCCACCGGCAGCCATCTTGGCTGCTGGCAAATGTCAGCAACCGGCAGAGACCATAGTTGCCGACAGATGATGTGGGTACCGGCAGTAGGCATTGCCCCCAGCAGCCATCATGGCCGCCGGCGGTTGAAAGTTATTAACCATGGTTGCCAGCACTTGAAAGTCATTAAAAATGGCCGCCGACATTTGTCATGGCTGCCTGCAGCTAACTTAGCTACCGACAACCGGACAAAGGTCGTAGAGAGGGAGTCTGGCCAACTCTGGCAACCCACCAGCAACGGTAAGGTTACAGTACGCCGGCCCAGTGAAAGATAGTGGCTCGGCCGTCAAAAAGTGGACAGAGGGGAAGGGAACGGGTCCTGTATAGGGTGTGGAAGGAACTGGCAAAGTTTTCAGTCCTACAACAACTTAAAAAAACTCTGTTTTAGTATTGGCAGTATACTATGTGACAGGAGAGACTCAGTTCCCCAACCTAGAGATTGCCAATACAGTTAAGGGGACGGCAGCCTTGCCGCCTCTTCTCATCAAGGGAGAAACAGAGTTCCAGTGCCGCCGCCATTCTAGGCAAAAGAAGAATACTATTCTTCAGCCCAGGGGACTGCGAGCACAGGCCTAGTCTTCTAGACTGCAAGGAGAAGATGGTATCCTACCACAACTTTAAGTGCGGCTAGGGAGGCTAGCCTCCAATGTCGGCAGCGTAGCCGGCAGTGGAATGATGGTATCCTACAACCTATTCACCCCGCCGGCAGGCCGCTTACACAAGGCTAAATACTCTGAGATTCTGACTGAATCCCAGAACCTGCTGGTATACCACAACCTGTAGATAAGGGAAGGGACAGAAAAACCCTAGGCTAGTCAAGTGTGAATAAAATTCAGGGCACGACCACTGGGGTTGTAGCCTGAAGCTACACTCAGAGGGAAAGAGAGATTACCCCTAAATCTCCATGGAGACGTGTAATGTTTCATATAATTCTAGGAGGTATCATTCTCCAATTGAATTGAAAAACAATACACGGGGGTAACCTGGAAAATGTCTGAACGTATAATAAAATGCCTAGGTTACGTTACCTAGGCAAGTCGAGATCTCGGTTACTTAATTCACCGAAACTCTAACTATACGATGGACATGGAAAAGTAAATTATGCACATTATCAATATCTTTACAAGTATAATCTGCTTAAATAGCTATATAAATAAAATAATGAATTAATGCCACTAAAAACCAGAAAGTCATTCTGCTAACTAAATAACACATGCCTAACGAACGACAGCGCCCATGGCGCCTCCAGTAACAGGCCTAACTCCTAGGCACAATAAATTACTCTAATTTCACTGGCAAATAGGAGCTAAAATATACTCATTGTAAAGATTCGATACTCAACTTTCCAGAGGCAGAAGAAGATGGCGAAAGCATAATTATAATCCTTGCAAAACGATCAAAAAAGTTAGATCAACAGGGAATAACACCGAGCGAAATCGCTACAAAATAAGGAATGTTTGCCATCTTGGAAATGGTGCTGTAGTACGAGAACGGGGGTTACCTTGATACGGCTCCTCTTCTCTTTTGCCCTCGAAGCGTAAACCCTATTAGGGGTGCCGATTGTATGTGGCGTGTTAAGAATATGTCCTCTGATATTATGCGATATCCTTGAGAGAATATTTAAGGATATTTGCGCCTCGAGCTAGAATACTGGATACCTAAAAGTAATATTCACTGAGAATATCACTGTAGTACATGTATCCCTTAGGAAGCTACTCTATGGAACTTCCATCAGGACGACATGGCTTGAGCCAAAAACTATAATATTGAATAAAAAAATCTAACATACTAAGGCGAAATAAAAAATCAACACAAGTAAGCAACTTACTGGTTAAGGTAAAATAATAAACTAACAAAAGTTGGGTATTGTTTATGGTCAGATTTGCTTTTAGTATCTCACCATATGGTATTTCTTCCCATTATTAATTAGAGAATACTTATTATTATTATTATTATTATTATTATTATTATTATTATTATTATCATTATTATTATTATCATCATCTAACCTACGACCATTGTTGGAAAAGTAGCAAGAAAGGAAATATGGATACATGCCAATTTTTATGAGAAGTAATAAATTACGGAATGCGAGAATTATTAGGGAAAAACACTTGGAACCACAATATAACGGCAGTGCCTAAGCAAACCTGGTTCGTCCTGTTGCAATTCATCTGCGTTTCGCTAATTGCTTTAAGTTTGAAATCAAGCATTACTCCATACCAGAGATTTGCCTAATTGGATGAAGACAGGCAGAGAGGTGATGGTAATTTCGTAGACAAACGTAAAGAATTCCTCTGAAAAGTCATAGCTTACAAAAAATCAAAACTCTAATGAAAAAAGATATTAAACATATTTATCTTATACATATTATTTTTCGATAGAAATGTAAAACTCTTTCAAAAAACTTTCTACATGATCAAACTTCGATTTTTTTTTTCATGTTATCAATAGTTATGAATTCTGTAACCTATTGAAACAGTAAGGAGAGAGAGAGAGAGAGAGAGAGAGAGAGAGAGAGAGAGAGAGAGAGAGAGAGAGAGAGAGAGAGAGAGATGGCAAGTTTCAAAAACCACTGAAAAACTAGCGAAATTATATTTTATCTATATCCTTCAGTGAAGAGTATTTTTATTTATCTATTATTCGTTTTAAAGCTTTCGTGAAACCTCAATTCATTTCCCTATACTTCACATGCATAATAAATAATGTGTTTGGAGGATTTTTTTCGATACCCTTCATTAGTATGTAATCAAATGTATTCATCCTACTTCTACCAAACAAATATTAGTTCATTAGAAGATAATTAACAGGTATAAATACATATAGGCAATTAGTCATTACAGTGAGTCATGTTGATGAGTATATATTAAATGTTATATGAAATGCATCATAAAAAACTATAATTAAGACGAAGTATTCGATTGTATAGCATTAAAGAACGTAATGTACAAAAGGCATTTAACAAAGAAGCTATTGCATTTATGAGATATTTTATTTGAAGCAGGATAATTGGTAACCACCTTATATATTCATTAGTTCAGTAGACTATATTGATAAAAACCATAATTATGAATATCAATTCACATAAAAATTATCGAGTAATAGGATTTAAAACAAATTCGTTGACCTGTTGCGAAGCTGAAATGTAATTTCAATAATCTATCTATCCATCTATCTAGATAACTATTCACGTATAAAAGTACTATTTCTATCGGTATATTGATATAGTGTAATAAACTACATACCTGTCTATATATCTGCCGATATAAATATTTTTTGCATACATATCTTTATATACTGTATAATTGGAGTGAGTAAACCTTAAAGGTATATTGGTTCATATCGATCCCCCCAAGTGCTCAGAAATCCAACACTGAAGCTTTCTAGATGTGCTTCCTGTGTATCACACATCACAGAGTGCACAGTGAAAAGCTTTTCTGACACCGGAACACAAATTTCAAAATTACAGAGACATAGTACCGTCAGCCTACTGAGAATTGTGCAGTCTTTATACTTTTTTTCGGACAAAACCCAGCTTGAATGAGGGCTTACATGTTCAGTTGCCGGTGACCCAAGGATAAGTTTTCTGGTCTGTCACAAATAAATGAACCAGTAAACAATTGAGGTCATTTCGATGACCTCTTCTGCTGCCTTCGCTTGAGTATTAGACATAGTGTTAGCGTCGACTGGCACCTCTGAGGCCGTTGGCGCCTCATACCTGATGACTAGGTCCTTTTGCTGTTTTCAGCTCTGTCGTTGTCGGTATTGGGGCGGAGGCTACAGCAGGAGAACGTTGGGCATTGCTCCTATTTTGAAGAGAGGACCCATACCCAGGGGCCCCCAGGCAAGATGTCACCAATCCCCATGGCATCCATGGATCACGCCTCCCTGGGTTACTACACCTTCCTTCAGTTTGAAGAAAGCCGCGCACAATGGCTAACGTCCTTCGAGTTTGTGCCCGGGGCTAGAAAGCTAAGCAGCTTTTACTTGTAGTTTTCATTGTAACATTAACGTAACTAAAACTTACTCCCCCGGGGCTGTAGTCTCTGCCCAAACATAGATGTGTATTGAATATTTGTAACAGCACTCAGTCATTTAATGTAATTGATATATAGAGACTTTTTTTTTGCTACCAGTAATAACTGACTTAAGGTAGTTATAATAAGTGCTCCTGGACAGTGTACTCACTTTTTGTCAAATATATTTAAAGTTGAAAGATCAAAATCGCATCTATCTTATCCCCGTCTCTTTGAATATTTTTGTAAAATTGTTTGCCCGTGATTTGTGAAAAAAAAAAATAGTGGTGCGATAGTGGGATTTCTTTCAAATAAGTTAACTGAAATCTCACAATTACAACAGGAGTGTCCCCGAGAAATACATCTTCATTGAACTTGAGGTAACCGTCGGGAGCAACAGCATTGAAACTCGCAGTCCGAAATGGCGAACCAGGACCATACTATGGACCCAGTCAACCGCAGTTAGAATGTGTCTGATTACGCCAACCATTGAGGATTTAGTTGTCGAAGCAGCAGCAGCGGGCGCATTGATAGAAATGGCAAGACTAAAAATTTCCAAGGAAAATCCCGAAAATTCGAAGAGGTCCCAGACATCAACTATAGGTACGAGGAACCCAAGGCTACCCACCGAAATCAACTCACACATAACGTGGTACAAAATCTGTAGTTTGCGGTTGACTAATATGTTTTGAGATTCTATAAAAATGTGGAGAGTAACGAAGCTATAATTTATGTTTTCTTTACGTAATGTTTAAGTTAATGACAGAACACTAGTTTTGATTGAAGGAAGTAACTAGTCGAGTAAAATGTTTTCAGTGTTAAAGTTTCGACTAAAGAGTAACCTTTCTGTTCGCAAAAGAAGAAAATCAAATTGATTTGGTTGCTGTGTGGTTAAATGAGAAATTGTTCTTCATGCTGTATGAACTATAAGTTTTCATTGCATAATTTCTTTAGTTTATTTAAGTTTGTTTTTTGAGACCTTTTTGGTCAAAGATGTTAAATGTTTTTTTTTGAAATAATTCTGTGTTAACAATGATAAATTGTATAATTCGTGAGAAGAAATGTAAATATGTAGATTCAGTGTTAAGACGCAATTTATGAAGTTCTTTATTATATCCATTTTGAGTATGTAATTTTGGAAATTTATGTCATAATATTTGTTCTTACGCCATACTCCGTAATGTCAATCAGTAGCATACTTAGATCGTTATGAAATGCTTTAAAAGATTAAAAGAAGATGGTTAATCTATTGTTTGTCAGATTTAGTCTAAGATTATCCTAAATAATGAAGATTCGTTTGTTAACGTAATAACAGAAGTGAGTTC
>NC_090747.1:23093555-23096055 GCF_036898095.1 Palaemon carinicauda
GTGGATTAATGTAATATGTGCCTTCCCTTAGTTTTCCAGGTACAGTTTTGGGCACTATTAATCTACCTCGGCTTTGCTCTTTCTGATATTTTTAGCTCCATGATGTTTTCAGTAATTCCTTCGATTTGCTTCTTTGCTTGTATTATCATATAGCACCCTCTTCTCCTTTATAGACTGTACAATTTTAAAATTGCAATCTTTCCCAGTAGTCAAGGTCATTAACTCCTTCTATTCTAGCATTAAAGGACTGTTGTACACTTTCTATTTGTGCAATATCCTTTTTGTAGTGTGGGTACCATATCACATTACAGTACTCGAGTGTACTGCGTACATAAGTTTTGTAAGCATAATTATGTGTTCAGCTTTTCATGTTTTAAAGTATTTGAATAGCATTCCCATTTTTGCTTTACATTTAGCCAAGAACGTTGCTATTTGGTCGTTGCAAACCATATTCCAGTTTAACATTACACCAAGGTCTTTAATTGCTTCCTTGTTTGTGATTGTCTTGGCATTACGTCCCTTGTATGCATATACCATTCCTTCTCTGTTTCTATAGTTTATTGATTCAAATTTGTCTGAGTTAAATACTATCCTATTTATCTCCGCCCATTCATATATTTTGTTTAGATCTCTTTGTAATGAGTTCCTATCTTCATCACAAGTAATTTCTCTACTTATTCTTGTGTCATCGGCGAAACTTCTCACTACAGAGTCTTTAACATTACAATATATGGCTGAGATCACAATAACAAATAGCAGTGCAGCTGATACCGTGCCCTGTGGCACACCAGATATTACCTGAGCTTCATCTGATTTCTCGCCATTTGCAACGACTATCTGTTTTCTGTTTTGCAGGAATTCTTTTACCCATTTTTCCTATCTTTCCCACAATATTATGCTTTCTCATTTTTTTCTCTAATACATTATGGTCTACCTTGTCAAAAGCTTTTGCAAAATCTAGATAGATCACATCTGTGTCTTTTTCATTTATCATATTTTTGTATGTTTTCATAGTGTGCATCAGTTGGGTTTGTGTACTTTTTTTTCCTGGCATAAAACCGTGTTGACCATTATGAAACAAATTACTTTTAACCAAATGATTCATTATTTTCTTTTTTATTACCCTTTCATATACTTTCATAACATGTGATGTTAGACTAACAGGTCTATAATTGCTTGCCTCAAGTCTTGATCCACTTTTAAAAAGAGGGGTTATATATGCTGGTTTATGTTTAACATACATCTCACTCATATCTACACTTTATCTTGGCAGTATTGCAAGCAGCTTAGCGATAGTGTGAGCATTTTTTTCTAACAAAATCACTGGAGCTCCATATGGTTCAGCCGCCGATCCATTTTTAATATCACTTATAGCCTGTACAACATCTGCTTCCTTAATATCTATATCCGTTAGATATTCAATATCTTCTTCACTCATTTCTGTCTCATTATTCTCATTCGCAATTCTTGGCATAAATTAACTTTTATATTTTTCTGCTAATATGTTGCATACTTCCTATTTTTTCTATTTGTTAACCGTCCTTCAATTCTTATGTGGCCTATTTCTAATATCCCTTTAAACACCTTTTTTTGCACAGGTGTAAAGTTACTTGTTTGTTTTTTTTATATTTTGAAGTGTCCTTTCTTCTAAGTCTCTTTTTTTTTCATTTTCTTTCGATTGAATAATCTATTGTTCTGCATTTTCTATCTTACTTCTCATTTCCATCATCTTCCATTCATTTTTTTCTTTTGCATGATTTTTCTTCTACTTGCTAATTTTCTGAAATAATATCCTTCCGTCGTTTGGTATGCATGTCAGATGTTTATTTTTTTTTTCGCTGCATATTTTTCAACAATTTCCTCCAGTATTGTGTACTGTATATCCGTATTTACCTGTATATTATCACTTATGAATAAATTTTTCCAATCATGGTTCAATTCTTCATTCATTCTTGACCATTTTATATTTTTTGTACAAAAATTATATTTTCCATATACTTCCCATGGTTTTTTGCTTCGTTTATCGTTGCGTTCACTTGCTTTGGAATGGAGTATTAATTCTATGACATTGCAGTCTGAAATTCCCGTGTTATACACTATTATTTTTTTCATATAATTCACCTCATTCACAACATTAAATTTAGGACATTGTCCTTTCATGCTGGAATGTGGTTTATTTGTTGCATAATATGTTCTTATAGCATATCTTGAAGCTTTTCAAATTGGCTCTTATCTTCTGCTTTACTATTACTCTCTTTTTTATGTGTATATATACAACAACTTTCCTCTATCCGTTCTTCCCAATCCAATGCAATTATCCCCATATATGCACTAATCCCTGGCATTATAGATGCATTCTTTGTAGTTAAGCTCTATTTGTGCATATGTCGGTTGAAAGGCATCCCATCTTGGGGCGTTTTGTGCATAGCAATGTATATACTCGGCTTGTTATTTTGTTTCTTTTTTTGTTGCATTTTTTATTTAATTTTTCTTGTCTGTT
>NC_090747.1:23111055-23113555 GCF_036898095.1 Palaemon carinicauda
ATGGCAACAGCTTCTAGCCGGGTGGAGATTCGAACCGCCTCCTGTTCGGCTGGAAACCATGCCTGCAGTGACACTACCGACTGAGATATCAAGAGAGATAAAAGTTTATGACAAGTCCCCGTACATATTCCTATCGAATTCAGGAATCTGTTCATACACTTGAAATAAACCCATTTCCACCATGATAGCTGAATCGTGAGTTTGCAACACGTGGTTATTTTAAATGAATATATATCACAAGCACACATGATTTCAATCAATGTAAATATCACCCATGAATGGCCTTTAATACCGAATTCTATCTTGGGAATATATATCCACTTAGAATTCATTTTATGGCAACAGCTTCTGGCCGGGTGGAGATTCGAACCCCCACCTGTTCGTCTGGAAACCATGCCTACAGTAACACTACCAACTGAGCTATCAAGAGAGGAAAGTTTATGACAAGTCCCCATACATATTCCTGTCGAATTCAGGAATCTGTTCATACACTTGAAATAAACCCATCTTCGCCATGATAGCTGAATCGTGAGTTTGCAACACATGGTTATTTTAATTGAATATATATCACAAGCACACGTGATTTCAATCAATGTAAATATCACCCATGAATGGCATTTAATACCGAATTCTATCTTGGGAATATATACCACTTGGAATTCCTTTTATGGTAACAGCTTCTGGCCGGGTGGAGATTCGAACCCCCACCTGTTCGTCTGGAAACCATGCCGGCAGTGACACTACCGACTGAGCTATCAAGTGATAAAAGTTTATGACAAATCCCCGTACATATTCCTATCGAATTCAGGAACCTTGTGCAGCAGTACTTGCTGTCGCCAACCGCCCGTATAGCAGAGCTTTTTCAGCTCTCTCAACAACCATTTGGAGATCAAAGGGCTTTGCTCTCCTTCAGTGAAATGACCATTATCGCTCGCCGGCAACCTACCACAGATGGCTCTCCTCATGAGGTGAACCTAATTTGTGACCTTTGGGTACGCCTTTTAATCGAACCTGTACGCGCTGCCATACCCGATGTCGATAATTTACCCACAAAGGACCTGATAACCAAAGCATACGCCCTTATGGCAGCCACTTCACGACCTTCAAGACCTCCATCAATGTCCCCACTCCTGATGAAGAGGACACCTAATTAACGTCAACCTAAGCTGACGTGAATGCTGTAGGACATACACACCTACCCCGTGACATGCTGGAGCGGCGACAAAGCCACCCATCAACTACCACTCGCTCGCACCCCAACCAACGACTTCTACAGCCACTTACTGACGCCTATTGGCAACAGTTGTGGTACTACCACTACAGATTCGGGGAAGCCAGGAAGTGATGTGCCAAGGATTTTCAGTGGTCAAAAAACGTGTAATTAGGGTATCGCTTGTTGCGGTGGCCTCCCATGATTCTAATCTTTTTTTTTTTACATGATGCAGGAACGGGTGTGCGATTTTTGGTAGAAACAGGTGCTTGTCATTCTTTTTTTCCAAGCGAACTCTTCAGGACACGACGTAGCCTGTCTACGTCTGTCAACGTCCACCTGGTAGCTGCCAACGGATCTGCGATACCCACCTAGGGTTACGAGAACCTCGTATTATCGTTTGAAAGCGGTAAATTTAATTAGAAGTTTCTCGTTGCTGATGTCACATTGTCAATCCTCGGTGCGGATTTCTTCTCTCATTTCCCCCTTCTGGTCGATGTCGCCCACCGACGATTGGTCAACACAGACACGTACCTGTTGACACCTTTTCAAACCGCTCCCTCTAACCTCACTCTCCGCATCAGCGCACCCACAGATGCCTACGCCCACCACATTACGTCGTACACAGATGTTTTCCGTCCAGAACGTCACATTTCAAGACAACAGGACCCCAGCCTTCGCAAAATTTAATTGGAAGTTTCTCGTTGCTGACGTTACATTACCAATCCTCGATGCGGATGATTCGTCAACGCAGAGTCATACTCGTCAACACCTCTTTAACTCGCCCCCTCCAACCTCGCTCTCCACATCAACGCACCCACGGGTGCCTACGCCTACCTCCTCATGACGTACACGGAAGTTTTCTATCCAGAACTCCGCGAAACGCCCCCGTCTCCTGCCAAGCACGGTATTTATCACCATTTCAAGATGACGGGACCCCCAGTCTTAGCAAAAATTCAACTTCTGGCACCGAATCGATTGGCAGCCGCCAAACGGACATTTGCTGAAATGGAGGAAATGGGCTTTGCGAAAAGGCCTCCAGACCATGGCCTGAACATGCAAAAAGGACCAGATTACTACCCGCTCCCAAACATAGCCGGTATGACCGCCTACCTGCACAAAGCAAAGGTTTTCTTCATGCTTGAACTCATGAAGGGGTATTATCAGGTGCCTATGAAACCAGAAAACATCTCCAAGACTACCATCAACACTTTGTTTGGTACATACAACTTCAATTACTCCTGTTTTGGCCTTCGTAATGCTGGGGGCACTTTTCAACGTCTCATAGAT
>NC_090747.1:23121055-23126055 GCF_036898095.1 Palaemon carinicauda
TGTCTTATGTCCTGTTCTATCTCACCTGGACAATATCTTGGTAAAGTTTATATACCCAAGTATGGGCGGAGTGGTCAGTGGTCATTTCCATAGTAGGCATTTTTATTAGCAATTCTGCGTCTTCATTGGCCTCCTAAAAGCACCCACTCCAATCACGCCATGGAAGCTTCTAGAAGAATTTTCTGATGCAATGTGGACCATGTGTGCAGTCGGAATAAAATGGGGAGCGTAAGTCCTTCCATGTTGACATATTTCATAAACTGGGATATCCCTCAGTCTTGGTTTCTCGAAATATGCTGACTCAACTTATTAAGACGATGACATCTTGGTCAAAACACTACAGTCTCCTTGTCGTGGCAGGCGCTCTCGTCAATGCTCGGTTCACTTTCAAAATGCTGACAACAGTGAAGTGATGACATGTTTGACCAAAACAATATAGTAGTCGAATCTCGTCTCGCTGCTCACACTTTAAGGTTAGATATTTTTTCTCTTAATAACATATCTTTTTAATAGTATTGTATCTACCCTGACAATGGTATGCTTCTTATAAAGAGACGGGAGGGAAGGATTGATGAAAAGCTGAGAGATTCACAAGCAGGCTTTAAAAAAAGTAGAATTTTTACTGAACAAATTCTCATTTTTAGACATATTGTAAAGCAATGCGTAAAATATAGAAATCCACTTTTGATAGCATTTTATAGTGCGCAACGGCCAATTTTATAGAGAGCCCTGCGTTATCATGGAATCCATCTTAATTATGTAAATTCTATTAGGTCTGTTCATAAGGATAGCAAGTACAAAGTTAATGTTAATGGAATCTTATCAAATAAATTTCAAGTGCAAAGGGGAGTCCACCAATGGAAAGTGTTATCACTATGTTGTTTATCCTCCTCATGGATTTTGTAATGCGTAGAACAGTCGTAGAAGGTGGAGAAGGATTGGAAGGGATTGGTGATAGGAATTTAGTGACCTAGTGTATGCTGATGATGCTGTCCTTGTTAGCAGAGCACCACAGGATTTGTAATGCTTGCTTACCAGAATGCATGAAATATCCCACTAGGTTGGGTTGGAGATAAATAGAAGAAAGAGAGAGATAATGACAAAGGAGTATGCAATGAAATATGAAAAATCATCTGAAAGAGAAAAGATTAATGATGCAGAATCATTAAAGTATTTGAGAACTATGATCTCCAATACATGGTCTTTAGTATTAGTTAGAGTTTAGTGAAAGATTGAAATAAAAGGTGGTGAGACAATGGCTACGTTAAGTAAAAATTTTTATCAAATTGCCCGAGATTACATATAAAAATCAGACTATAAATCAGTTTAGTGAGATCGGTGTTACTCTATGGATAAGACTCATTGTATGACAATGAAACAATCTTCAATATATTTAGTAGATTTGAAAACAAATCCTTCAGAAGGATATTAGGAATCAAATGGCGGGACAGGATTAGAAATGTAACGTTAAGATAGATTACTCGAGTGCCATATGTGGATGAAATCATGATGAGTTGTAGATGGAAATGGTTTGGGCATACTTTCCGCACTCGACAAGAAAGATTAGTTTACCAAATGTTCAGCTGGGCTCACGAGGCAACAGAAAAGTCAGAAGACCAAGAACTACATGGCAGAGGACTTTGAAGCGCGAAGTAGAAAAGGATGAAAAGCTCAAGATAGAGGCTTATACAAACACACACACACACACACACACACACACACACATATATATATATATATATATATATATATATATATATATATATATATATTTATTTATTTATCTATTTATTTATTTATTTATTTCTATCACATATTGGGATCGAAACCTAGCCTCTTCCATTGAAAGGCGAGGTCACTAAAAATATTGTCACCCAAGGTTCTAAAAGAAGTTTGAACAAAAGTTCTAACTGTATCTCAGGATTTACCTGGAAAGACATAAGTCTGATACCAGCAATTTTACTCCAATTTCTCAACCAGTCAGGTGACACAATTGTTAGCTTGTAATTTGAATTACCCCTAAAGAATCAATTTGGAGAAAAATCAACACAATACCATTATGAAAAATAAATAAATTTCTATTTCATATTAGGAAAGACTCCTAGCCCCTTCCTTTGACCACTTTTTTCTCGCAAATAAATGGGAGCATTTCACCATGCCATCAAATTCATTATTATTTGACCCATTGCATAAAAATTAAAAAAAAAAAAATTATTTGTGGGGTGATGTCCGTTTCTTTGAATATATTTCATTTCAATTTCGATAGCCTGATTTTAGTCAATATCCTATGTATATTTTCTCTTCAATGTTAAATTTAGATGTTATGAGAAAAATTGTTTTAACCTCTGATTAAAAATAACCATTCATGAATGAATCATTTGTATCAGCTGACGTCATTTAAACTTATTATCATTGTATAATCATTTTCTCTTATATGTTATATAAATTGTTAGTACTAAATGTATCCTTATTCTACCATATGTAGATATATTTATGTAATTTTCACTGAAGGCAATACAATAGTTTAGTCAACGTGTTTACGGAAAAAAATCCTAGAAATTAGGATGCTTCGTCAATCTCTGCCATGGGCATTTTATTAAATATATGATCATTATTAATTTTTCATTTATCTTTCTACTACAATACATTTTTATCATTATCAAGTAATTGATAATTACGTTATATATAAAGTCCAGTTATATATAGGAATACAGATAAGATTATGTTTGATTTGAAAATTGTATTCTAATTATAATAAAAATATAAGGAAAAATAAGAATTATGGATATTTAGAAAATTCATGAGATCTTACGAAGGATATGAGGAAATTACCTGAGCATATTATTAAATTTATTTGCACCCATACACAGAAACTTACATATCAACTTATTGAAGAGAAATTGCATTTAGGCTGGAAAGAGTTAACAATCAGAAATAAATGAAAAAAGAAATAAAACACTCAGACTTCCGAAGGTTATGGCGAATGAAAAATAATTTTTTTGTGGCCTTATAATGGTCGACGATTAACACAGAAAGGATAAAAGGAAATCAGGACGTTGATGTGAATATTGACTACTCTGCCATGAGGAAATATACAGTAGGTAAATTGGTAAATGAGTAAAATAAGGTAAACTAAGGTAATAAATTACTCTGAGCAATATAAGCCAATATTTGCATCGACATTAGAAAACTTTCTTTTATTTAACAAACGTATAAAAACGATCCATCTAAAATAGAATCAATTATACAATGCAGGAAAAATACAAATAAAAGGGGGGGGGATAGAAAGTTCGTGTTTGTATCCAGTAAGCGATTAGGAAATATTTATATAATTTACGTGAATCTCTTCTGGTTATACAACTACGAAGACTGAAAAAGGGTCTTAGAAAAACTTTTCCCAAATGAGAAAATAACCTTTTTTTCATCGTTGATTAGGTCTCTGGTTCCGGACGTTGCGAAACTAAGTAATTGAGGGTCCTAATGGAAATTACCTCAACCTTCATGAATATAATGCAGTCATGGTTACAACAAAAAATCTATTTGGTAAGGATAATTGTGACCGGAATGAGGGAGGGGGAGATTTCTATAAACATAAAGACTATTTACTATACAATAAGTCCATTGCCCTAATAATTATTTGATATATCATTAACATTTTGAGAAAGAGATTTCTCATAGGGATTTGCATTAAATGATGCATACGACGTGTCTTCCGCATCAGATTACTATTTTATTTTTAGAGCTTAATATTTTATAAATCTACCCATATTATCACAAACTAAAAGGGCTTCATTTCTTCAGACACACTCACCCATACAAACTAACTTGTACAGAGTAAGAAGTTATCTTTTTTAATTTTCATTATCGGTGAGTGTGGTATATTTTGAACTTTAGGTAAGTAATAGCTATGCCATAGTAAAAAGAAAGAATTTAATCAGAATTCCTGACATGTTAAATTTTATTGCAATTCCTTTCAATCATTTAATTAGGATATCATTATATTTTCTAATTTATCGTTTACTTTATGTTACTGGTATTCTAAGCAGTATGTCTTGGTATATTGTCCCGAACAAAAGTATGATATAAAAATCAACTCTTGAAGAGCTGACCAGGAAAAGCTTATCCAGATGTTTTGACTCTTACTTTACTGAGTTTAATCCTAAAGAAATAGGAACACTGTTGTTTTTTAACCGTTTATATTGACATTATTAACGGAATGGTTATTATAGTCACCGTTTATTAGCACATAAAGTTTATAGATAAGATATATGTGATATAATATATAAAGTAGTGATAATCAACACATCTACTAATAATATTGTTTGAGCCTATAATATTAGCAACACCATGGACAAACTCCACAGCCTATAAATGAAGTCCTTCTTTTTCGCCCATTTCCAAAGAATTATGGAATGGAACTTACTTGATTGTCTATAAATAGAGAAAAAAAAATCAGCGTTATCAGCGAAACTCTAGCGGTGCACTGTACGCATTACTGAATGTAGTTTGCATGGTAATAGGCTGAGATTATCAAGGACAAAGAAGGTTTACCTGAAAAATTCATTGAAATATTTTATGAGTCCCATTGCCCTTACATGAACATTCTCTGTCAATATTAGAGAATGATATGCGGTCTTAATTTATATATCATTATGAAAGCATATATAATCACAGATAAGGTTTAAAGTTTTAAAGGCGGCTCATGAATGGGATCGTGGCATTACCCTATAAGCAAGACAATGCCCTAGAGACTGACCATGTGTACATATGATATGTGCCCAAGCCTCCTCCCCACCCAAGTTAGGACCAAGGAGATCAGGCAACGGGTGTTGATGACTCAGCAGATAGACCTATAGGATCCACCAAATCCCCCATCCTTAGTTCAGAAGAATGGTGAGGTTGCAGCGACCAAAGAAACTAACAAGTCTAGCGTTCACCAGTCAAAGACGCTACCACGTCGGTCACAACAACCCTAAAAACCTAAAGGTTAAGTAATTTAG
>NC_090747.1:23128555-23133555 GCF_036898095.1 Palaemon carinicauda
ATACTGGTAGTGATCACCAGCTCCTCATTGCTACACTAAAATTATAACTCAATGTATACAAGAGAGAGGTAGATAGAATACCTTTGTTCGAAGTCGAATCTATCATTAAAAACTTAATGGATTGAAAGCCCCTCCATACGATGGAAGAACTGCTGACGTCGGCTGAAAATGGAGTGACTCCCAGAACAATTACAAGATTGTTTTGAAGGATGTGGCATGAAGAGGCAAAACCTGATGAGTTGGAGTTAGGAGTGCTGATGAAAATTGCCTTAAAAAAAAAAAAAAAAAAAAAATGATTGATTGCAAAAGTTGTCATGGAAATATATAGTATTCTCATTTTAAACAAACTAGAGAAAAAAGTGGATGTCAAGCTGAGATGGACAAGCAGGAGTTTAAAAATGTAGAAGTTGTACTGACCAAATTTTCATTCTAAGACATGTGGTACAGCAATGTGTAGAATATAGAGACCCGCTTTTGATGGTGATTGTGAACTATCAAAAAAACCTTTGATATTGCGCACCGGCGGCGTATTTTGTGGAGAGTCCTGCCTTATTATGGAGTTTTTCTTCAATATGTAAATTTTATTAAGTCTCTTCATGAGCATAGCAAGTGCAAAGTTAATGTTAGTGGAGTTCTATCAAAAGAATTTCCAGTGAACAGTGTATTCAAAGGGAGAGTGTTGTCACCTATTTTGTTTATCCTCCTCATGGACTGTAATGTATAGAACAGTTGGGGATGGTGGAGATGGATTGTACTTTATTAGTAACGGGGAATTAGCTAGCTTAGAGTTTGCTGATGAAGCTGTCCTTATCAGCATAACACCACTACACTTGCAAAGCCGTGAGGCTATGCTCAATTTAAATAGAAGGAAGACAGAGATTGTGAGAACGGAATATGCAATGGTAGATGATATATCATTGTAAGTAGAAAGGACTAATGAGGTGGAATTATTTAAATATTTTGGAACTATTATCTCTTATACAAGATCTTAATAAATTTTGTTTTTGGAAGATTAAAAAATAAAATATTATACATTGGCTAGGTTAAGTAAAATTTGGAAATGAAATTGCCTGAAATTACATATAAAAATCAGGTGATATATCAGTCTGCTGAGATCAAATTTATTGTATGGACATGACCTGTGGTATAGCAATGAAAAAATATCTAACAGATTTTTTTTTAGATTTGAGAGTCTAATGACATGACAGAATTTGAAAAGAATTTATAAAAGACTCGAGTGCCATATGTGGATGAGATCAGGGTGAGGGGTAGATGGAGATGGTTTGGTTGTGTGTTTTGCACTTCCCAAGAGAGATTAGTTCAACAAACGTTCAACTGGGCTGCACAAGGAACAAGAGGAGTCGGAAGACCCAGGACACGGAAACGTGAAGTAGATAATGAATGGAGAAGCATTGATTTAAAAGCTCAAAAAGAGACGACTGGCGAAATCTAACCAACTAGACTGAAATCTCCCACCATCACTAATTTGTAATGACCAGAGTGATGGTTAAAACTGGCCCACACCAGGATAGGAATAAAAAAACCCAGTCGCTTTCCGAAGCTCAAAGTGGCAATGGAACAACTGCACAAGGTGTTGGGCAGTTACATCTATTGTCAGGGGTGCCAAAGACGTCTGGTCTATAACAGACAACATTTGGAACTAAATAATGCAACATACACCATATGAACCCCTCTAAAATTACATACTGCTATTCTCCTTTCTTCTTTTGACATATTTTAACATTTAGATCACCCAAAACCAAAGGTAAATTGAGTCCAGTGTTTTTTTTTTTTTTTTTTTTTTTTTTTTTTTTTTTTTTTTTTTTTTTTTTTTTTTAGTTTGTAAATTTTTATCTGATTTTATTTTGTTCTGGCAGATTTCAATGCTAAAATATCTCAAAAGAGGAGAGGATATGAAATAGATATTTTCATAATTTTGCTGAAAGAAATAATCTCAAAAACGTGACCATCTGAAAAAAAAATGAGAAACGAAAAATGTAATTTTTTTTTTGTGTAAAAGTTCGTTTTGTTATTTTTTTTTTCAAACACATTGAAGTTAAGTGCAATCGAATACACATTTCATAAACAGTTTACACAGGGATGGATGATTCGTAAAACTGCTTTATATATTATATTCTCATATTTCCTTCATGTAATATATCTTTGGTATAATGAAGTGATTTATATTTTTTTTCCAGATAAGGATATTTTGAACGACAGAAGGTGCATAGTATAGTTTAGACCTGAGTACGCACGATTAATGACATCTTAAGGCGTGACCTTCACGGTTGGTACAGGCAGGTTTGCTTTGAACGGGATAAATATTTCAAAGTAAATTCTTCCGCCCCTTCAAATGAGGTTTGTTAAGGGAAATATCATTATTGATTCACCTTGAATCTGCAACAAGATGCAGATGATGAAGGAGTCATTGAGGAAATTGAGTTTTGCGTATTTCGCTCCAGCTTCATTAAAGCTTTTAACAGAATTACTCCCTGTGTCTTCCAAGGAGAATGATTTCAGTTTAATTAGCCCCGATGTCCTTCTTTGAAGGCCATCTCCTGTGTTCAGGTTTTGAATTCACATCCAAATTAATTCTCTTCCATGGAGAGTTCTATTTTGGTATCTTGATAGGTTATCGAAATAGGGGAAACCCCTCAAGTTCCTCGTTCACATTTTGGGTATATTGATAGGATATTAAAATGGGAGGAACTAAACTTATATTTCTATTGTTTTATTGTCATATCCGTAATTAGTTATTATTTTAATTTTAATGGGGGGTTGTAAAATTCAATTGTTAATAACAATAATAATACGATCATTATTAATGTTATTAATATCATTATTGCCTCAGTTATTTTTATTGAAATAGAATGTTTTGCAATCAAGTGGACGTTTGATAATCAAACATACATAGAGAGTTGTAAGCAAAAATAAATATCTCTTATCAACAAAGGTTACTTTGCTAAAAATAGTCAGAGTAATATATGGATAAATAAAGGAAAGTTTGATTAATATCACCATTAAACTCATTTCTTGAGATCATATAATTAGGAATGTCTTTTGGTTTGTGTGGCTAAATTCACTGGTGGTTGTGAATTTTCATTTATTTTATTCTTTTACCATCCCTACTCATTACACTACTTTTATTTAGACCTGTAGTTTCTTGCCTATTCACTTCAGTTTCTTGTTTTTTTTTCTTAATGATTAACCCTCTGAAATGATTTTCTGCCGATTTTTTATTTCTCGATTAAGGAAGAAAATCATTTATGTGTTTTCCCGGAATTTTAAGAAGTAAAAGATATGGAAGTAAATGATGGTCAGAATTAGGAAAAATCTAATGCAACATGCATAACGAACTAGTTGAACAACGGTGCCAGAAATTAATATCTGGATTAGGAATAAGAAATTTGATGGACCGTAAGTTCCTCTCCAAAGAATTAAGATGAAAAGCAGCTGTTGTAAACCAGACAGGATAACAATACTCGATGCAAGGTCGATTAAAAAGAACTAAAACTTTTATTCAGAATACGACTATATAGATCACCGAAATTGTTACAAGACTTTCTCAAGAAGCCAATTTTTTGTGCAACTGAAGAAGACGGAACTAACTTGTTTATCAAAATTAGATTTACTGTTAACAATAACACCTACATTTTTAATACCGAACAAGACGCATATATATTCAATACCAGCGGGAAACATCTTTCTCAGTAACTGTTACTGGTTTTTGGCTTTAACTACAGTACCAGTAGCTGGTTGTTGGCCATAACTACTATGTCCACATTTAAGTAACACACTAATAATAAAGTAAACCCACATAAAGGAATGTACAATGACACGGAATGTTGAAACGATTTGATCATGAAACAAAATCAAGAGAAGATCTTTGTGGGAAAATACATTTGAACCCCGAAAATCTGAAATTGAAACAATGCAAAAAGAAAATGTTAGTATCTTTTAAATATGGAAAAGGCTTGAATTTGAAACCTCTCTTTTCAACTTCCTTATGCTTTGTCTAATTAAGTGACTTGTCGTTTTTTAGTCTATTTCTCAAGAAACAAGAATTATGTATATAAAACTTATTTCTTTTGCTCGCATGAAAAATCATTTTCCCATTTAAATTTCAAATTATGGGGCATGTAAATTTGCAATTATAAATTATATACAATCAAGTATAGTTCAGCTATAAAAATTCTCCATATTAACTTGTATTATTTATTATTTTGTCTACTTATCCCTGTTTATATATATATATATATATATATATATATATATATATATATATATATATATATATATATATATATATATATATATATACACACACATATATATATATATATATATATATATATATATATATATATATATATATATATATATATATATATATATATATAGGCATTACAAGTATCATGTGTTTCTCCATGAAAGTATTACTTGGGTGAGTTTCTTCCAATACAGGCATTACCTCACGATCTGCTTCCAGCTCGAGGTTTAGACCTAAAGAGATTGCAATTCATCTAGACAAAGATTTCCTCCTCTGGCCTCCCGTTTGTTAATCGTATGACATTCCCAAGTCTTCCTTCAACAAATAGTTAATGTAGGAGATGTCTTTCTATCATGCTTTATACTTAAATCCGACGTTGGAAACATAACGAAGAATCATCATCATCAACTGTTATTAGTCAACTGCAGAACTAAGGCCTCAGACATGTCCTTTAACTTGCGTCACTTTATGGTCTTTCTGTGCCAGTTTACACCCGCAAACTTACTTATTTTTTAATCAATCGTCTTCTCTTCCTTCGGCTTTTTTTACAATCTCTTGGGATTCATTCTTTTAATTATATTGTCCATCTATTCTCGGCCATGTAGATTTTTTTTTTTTTTTTTAGTCCCATCATTGATCATTTCATAGCTCTTCAAGTCGTATCTAGCTTATGTTTTAAGGCTTTAGTAAGATAGTAAGACTCAACGTTTGTGATGAATAAGCTGATACT
>NC_090747.1:23153555-23171055 GCF_036898095.1 Palaemon carinicauda
TTGATAATGAAGTAAAAAGAAAAGCTAGGAATGACTAGAGAAAATATTTAGTTAGGAAAGGAGTTGTGGCTATGATGTAAGAATCGCTTATAGAATATTAATGAAATTTCTATTGGGACAAATATGAGGAACCATATACTAATCAAAAGTAGAGATAGATCTGTTATAACAGCAGCACACACACACACACACACAAACACACACACACACACAAAAAAAAAACCTTGGATGGAACACACTATAGTCCATTTCTTTTAGCGAGTCCTATTTGCACCGACTCACAGCGGTGCCCTTTTAACTCGGAAAAGTTCCTGATCGCTGACTGGTTGCACAAGATAATTCTAACCAATCAGTGACCAGGAAACTTTTCCGAGCTAAAAGGGCACCGTTGCCAGTCGGTGCATATATGACTCACTAAAAGAAATGGACTATAGTGAGGTCATGGAAAGGAGACTTAAAGGGAGTAATTTTATTGATGTATCTGAAACAGGGGTAGACTATGACTTGCCGTTGAATGAATTCAGTGTGTTCAAAGTCGAAACTATATACAGTAAACAGGAGATGGGATGTCCTTAGTTACGATGGAATAGCCATTGAGATGATAGTACCTTGAAATGAAGTGACCCCAAAAATACTTATATAATTATTTTTGCAAAATGTAGCGTGAATAGGCAAAGCTTGATGAATGAGAATTAAGAGTGCTGGGGAAAAAAAAAAAGGAGAACTGACTAATCGAAATAATTAGAGATGCATGACACCAACGTTAGCTGCCATGAGAATATATAATATGCATATTCTAATTAGATTGGAAAAAAAAAATGATAGATGGGCAAGTAGGATTCAGAAAATTTAGAATTTGTACTGATCAAACTTTCATTATGAGATGTATTGTTCAGCAATGGGTAGAATATAGAAATTAATTTTTAATGGCATTTGTGGACTATGAAAAGTATTGATAGTTTTCACCGACTAATTCAGAAGAGCGTCCTACTTTATTATAGAATTCCTCTTTAATATGTAAATTTGATTAAGTTTGTTCATGAACATGCCAAGTGAAAAGTTAATGTTAGCGGAGTCGTAGCAAATGCATTACCAGTGAACAGTGGCGTACTCAAAAGGAATACAATGTCACTTATGTTTTTTTATCCTCATGGATTTTGTAATATGTAGAACAGTTGGAGATGGTGGAAAATCCTTGGACTGTAGTGATAATAGGAAATTAATTGACTTAGAGTTGCTGATTATACTATTCTTATTATTCTTATTAGCAAATCACCACAGTATCGGCAAAGATTGCTTGCTAGAATGCATGAAATATCACAGAAGGTTGGGCTTAAGAAGAAAAGAAGATAGAGATGATAAGAACGGAATATGCAATGGAAGATGAAATATTATTGGAAGGAGAAATGACTAATGAGGTAGAATCATGTAGATATATGGGAACTAGGATCTCTAATACCAGGTCTTTAGAACTAGAGTTTAATAAAAGACTGAAAAAAAAGCAAATCAGACAAAGGCTAGGTTAAGTAAAATCTAGAAATCAAATCACCGGAAATTGCTTATAAAATTCAGTCTATATATCAGTTTAGTAAGATCGGTGTTATTCTGAGGACATCAGTCATGGCATGACAATGACACCATCTCCAAAAGATTTAGTAGATTTTAGAAAAAAAGATTTCATATGAATATGAAGGTTAAAAGCCAGGACAGGATCAGAAATAAATCTATCCCAGAGATTACTCGGGTACTAGATGTGAATGAGATCATGGTTATGGCTAGATAGAGATGGTTGTACATGTTCATCGTACTCCCAAAGAGAGATTATTTCGAAAAAAAATTCCAATGGGCTCCGCAAGACTCACAAAATGTTGGTAGACTCAGGATTACAAGGCTGAGGACTATCAAGCATGAAGTAGATGATGGTGAATGAAAAGTATTGAATTGAAAGCTCAATATAAAGACGACTGGTCTCTAACTGAGGCCCTTTGTGTCAATAGGTGTGGGAGGAGATGATGTTGATGATATATACTTATTAATTTCCAGTCACGCCCAGCTACTTTATTTGCATAACTACCCGTTTTCTCCCGGTCTCTCGGGTAGAAGGAGTGAAGTAGTCCTACCCTGGCAAGAGGTGACACCCTGATAGGTACACTCAGAAATCACAATCTCCCACAAATTTCAGAGAATGCCGTGGTGTAGTTAGGAATGGGGGAGGGGGTGCCATAGGTTGAATATGTGTGTGTGTTTGTTTGTGCTTTTATTTTTCCTCATATATTTTTGACGGGTCGCATACTCATATTATATACCTAAGTTATTAAAAGTCAGTATAAACAATTGTTCAATTATCTAATATGCCTCATCTGAGCTGGGTAACTTCAGAGTCAAAAGCTATCCAGCTCTAAAGTTTAGATATTTTTTATGTTCTTAAATTACTGAATAACAGTGCAACAACCTCTAGTTCATATTTTGACGGCTGTCAATTGAAAACACTTTCAGCTCAAGGGAAACACAAACATGATTTTTTTTCCTTAAACAAGAAATGAAAAATCGGGAAAAGATCCTTTGATAAGGTTTAACATCCAAGAATTGTAAAAATAATAAAAGAAACAAACATTTTAAACCACCAATGAATGCAGCCTATTTCATGAAACCCTTTGGATACCAAAATAGAACTTTCTATGGAAGGGAATTTATTTTGCAAATGCATTTTAAAACATGAACACAGCTGGCCTTCATTGAAGAATATTGAGTGTAATTATTCTGAAATTACTCTCTGCGAAGGACACGGGGAGTACTTTTGTTAAGAGCTTTAATGAAGCTGTAGCGAAATACGCTAAACTCGATTTCCTCAAATACCACACCATTTGCATCTTGTAGCAGATTCAAAGGGATTCAATAATGGCATTTCTCCTTAACCAACCTCACTTGAACAGGAGGAAAAATTACCCTTGAAATAATTATCCGTTTCAAATCAAAACGATCTTTACCAACTGTATAGGTCATGCCCAATATCATGCCTAATGACGACATTAATCCTGCGCACTCAGGTTTAAACTATACTGTGCACCTTCTGTCGTTTAAAATATCCTGTTTTAGAAAAGATGATAAATCATTTCACTGTATCAAAGATTTATTATAATTAGGAAATATAAGAATATAATATATAAAGCAGTTCTGCGAATCATCCATCCCTGAGTATAGTGTTTATGAAATGTGTAATTAATTGCACTTAACTTCAACTTGTCTAAGAACCTAAAATCTTTAACTAAAATAAATTTTTCGTTATAAAAGAAAAATATTATTTCATTTTTTGTTTCTCCATTTGGGCTTCTCTATGTCCATTTTCTGTTCCTTTTTTTTTCTTTACATGTTCATGATTTTAAGATTGTTCCTCATAGCAAATTCTAGAAGCATATTTACTCTGTCATGTCCTCTCTTCTTTTGACATACTTTAGCATCGAGATCTGCCAGAACAAAATAAAACCAAATAGAAAATATAAACTGAGAAAAAACATTGGACTCAATTTATATTTGCCTTGGGTGATCTTTATGCTAAAATATGTCAATCAAGAGAGAAGAATTAGTAGTACGTTATTTGAGACAGGGTTCAGATGTTGTAAGTTACATGGGCTAGTTCTAGATGTGGGTTGTTTTATTTGCGAGCTTTTTGGAAACCGTTGCAGGGGAAGGTAACTACCAGACACCTTGTGCAGTTGTTCCATTGCCGCTAGGAACTTTGGAGAACGAGTAGGTTGTTTTATTCCTATTCTGGTTTGGGCCAGTTTCAACCATCATCCCTGTCACTACAAATTTGTGATGGTGGGAGATTTTAGTCTGCAAGCTCATTGCAACCCTAAAATTGGGTGGCTCTGACTAGTATAGCATTGATCATGACGAAGTGTACACCCCTTCAACATGTGAACTAAACTTTTTATATATACTTATTCACTTAAACAAATACTTAGGAAAGTAATTTAAACAGCCTTAAACACACAAATTAATATAATTATTAACACCTTACAATTAACAATAAACACGCTGAAGGTGGCAAGACAAATAGTACATTCGTATGTTAGACCGGTTTATAATTAAATAGAATTCCTGTTGACGAAAGGACCTCATCCAAACGTAGGCGAAGCGAGAAAGTCCTATTCAGTGAATATGTTTAGCTCGTAACCACTCTGTCCTAAAAATATGAACAATATCACTATTAGTGACATGGAAAGAGCAAGTCAAATTAAATTTCCCCAGAATTATTCAAAATTAAGCAGCAAAACTTTTACAGGGCTTCGCACAAATAAAATTAACCAAAGCCATAAACATAATAAATGCAACCTTGGACACAATAACCTGGAAATTTTATATGAATAAATTGACTCAAAAGGACCAAGAATAGTTATTTAATAATTAAGGATTTAGCAAGACCTTTACTTAAATATAAATGAAAGTGCTGGCAATAACAAGGAATCTAACTAAAACCCGCTTCCTTCAGTTGAACCCCATACCTGTTATTGTCCAGAGAGGCATATAAGTGGAAGTGACGACGACATTCACCACAAGAGCACGTTGCAGAAAAAGGAGCCAATTTTTCGACACATCAAGCTAGGACTCCACTTGGGCTCAATCACACATAACGATGCTGAATACATCCCAGTAAACCCTTGGCCATAACTCGAGGACGAGGACTTCAGAACTGTATACGTCTCTACGTGGCACATGGTCGTGGTAAACTAATAGAAGAAGATATCCAGTGGTCCAGTGGGGTTTTTATAACATCCACATATTTTACATATTCCTCACTGTATAATTATTGATGAAGAAACACATCTGCGAAAAACGCTTGAAAAACGAAAATTAATAATTTCACAGAAGGCTTAGAGGAGGAGTTGCTGCCATACTGCCGACGGAGAGATGTCTCTTCTTCTGTCTTACAGTACATAACCATATCGGCTTGTATAGTTATAACAAGGTAATAAGGGAACCAATGGAAGTGGGTTAAAAAATGAAAAACAAGCTAATTCAATACCAACTTAAAACTATCAAACAACCACCTACTCCCTTTGAGTCAAAATACAAAGTTAATACAAACAAAAATGAAAAGTTACGAATTATATTCGTAATTTTCTGGACAACATGTTAAGGTTTCCCCATTCTGAATTAGTATTTCCGCAAATAAAGTGAAGTATCTAATATCTGTACTATAAAATGGTTTAATGGTGTATTCCCAGTTAAAGAACAACAATTATGGAGGATATGGTCAGCTTTACCTATTTCGTGAAATATGTCCCTTTCAGAGTCACTGTAGAGAAAAAAAAATATAATTGGAATATAAGAAAAAGTTCATTACAAAATCAATGCCACAGTCATTATTATTATTATTATTATTATTATTATTATTATTATTATTATTATTATTATTATTATTATTATTTTTATTGATAAAAATAATGGCAATTTAATACTAATAGCAATTATTGTATGCAGTATTATTATAATTATAATAACATCAACAACAATAAGAGTAATTATTATTATTATTATTATTATTATTATTATTATTATTATTATTATTATTATTATTATTATTATTATTGATAAAAATAATGGCAATCTAATATTAATAGCAATCATTGAGTGAATTGTTATTATTATTAAAATGATAATAACAATAATATGAGTGATTGTCATTATTATTATTATTATTATTATTATTATTATTATTATTATTATTATTATTATTATTATTATTATTATCTTTATTAAGCATTATTATTATTATTATTATTATTATTATTATTATTATTATTATTATTATTATTATTATTATTATTATTATTATTATTATTGATATCGCTCTTAGCATCATTGTTATTATCATTATTGTTATTGATTTTTGTCGTATTCATTATAATTATAGATATCGCTTGGTGCTATATAAAAATGAATTTCCTTTAAACTGAATAACGTTTATCAATTGAACTAATGAACTTACTGTAGTTTAATAAATATCTATCATCTGAGTAAAAAAATCACACTTTCCTTTAACAATGATATTTGAAGTTGATATGTGTTAGAATTTGGAGAAAATGATGGAAGACCTTTACATCCTAAACCTGACTATTGATAAAATAAAACAATCAAGTGGTCGTTCCTGCTCTTTGTTGTCACACAGTTATTTTGGGTGATGCTATAAAAGATAGACAGCAGCATCAACACTGCTATGGAGTCTTCCTCTCATATCATGCCTAGTTCATATCCCTTGATTAACCATTGCTTCACACACCAGCTGTCGCTGACTATGTGTTGGTGGTGTAGAATCTACCACGCAATCTTGTTTGTTTAATGGATGAAATTACTAAATTTTGAGGCTGCTTATAGCCTGTGACCGCGATGACTAACATTGGTTCATCATTTGGAGCAGTTCAAACCTTGTCTGCGGAGTTGATCTCGATTGTCTAACCTCCCGTTAAAATAAATTTTCTTATCTTTATTACTTATTCTGGGGAAGTTGAAGTATTATGAAAAGGTTAATGTTTGGGTGTTTCCGGCTGTATAGTGAGAAATGAATTGTAATATAAATATAATCATTTTGAAAATTTAATAAATCATCTGATTCAATAATTATTACTATATAGTTATCAGAAAGTGAATATATTTGTTATTTTAAAGGCAAGTAATAAAATATATTGTATCATGATCACAATCTCCTCCCATGCCTATGGACGCAAATGGCCTCAGTTAGTTTTCGCCAGTCGTCTCTTCTTGAACTTTTAAATCAGTACTTCTTCATTCACCATTTGCTTCCTGTTTCAGAGTCCTCAGTCGAGTAGGCCTGGGTCTTCAGACTCTTCTTCTCCCTTGTGGAGCCCGATTAAACGTTTGGTGAAATAATCTCTCATGAGGAGTGCAAAAAGCATGCCCAAATCCTCACCATCTACCTCTCACCCTAATGTCATCCACATATGGCACTCAAGTAATATCTTTTATAGACTAATTTCTAATTCTTTCCTGTCATTAAAGTGTCATACACACACACACACACACACACACATATACACACACACACACACACACACACACACACACACATATATATATATATATATATATATATATATATATATATATATATATATATATATTTTAATTGTTATACCACAACTTATGTCCGTACAAAATCGATCTCACTAAACTGATATATTGTCTGATTTTGATATGTAATTTCGGGCGATTTGATTTCCAAATTTTACTTAACCTAGCCATAGTGTAACTTTTTTTTTAATCTTCCATTAAACAATAATTATTAAGATCCTGTATTAGATATCATAGTTCCAAAATATTCAAATGAGTCTACAGTAATAATCCTTTCTATTTCAAATGATATTTGATGTACCATTGTATATTCCGTTTTCATCATCTCTGTCTTCCCTCTATTCGTATTGAGCCCAACCTCACGTGATATTCCTTGCATTCTAGAAAGCTAGCTTTGCAAGTCTTGTGGCGTGCTATCAATAGATGCAACGTTATCAGCATACACTAGGTTACCTAATTTCCCGTTACTATTATAGTCCAATCCTTCCAAACCATCCCCAACTGTTCTATGCATTATAAAATCCATGAGGATAAGCAACATAAGTGACAAAACATTCCCTTGAAGTACACTGTTCACTGTAAATTCTTTTGTTTGGGCTCCACTAACATCAACTTTGCGCTTGTGGTGCTCATGAAAAGACGTGATCAACTTTATATATTTAAGAAGAACTTCATAATAAGGCAGGACTCTCCACAAAATAGGCTGGTGCGCATTATCAAAGGCTTTTTGATAGTTCACAAATACCATCAAAAGTTTATTTCCATATTCTACACATTGCTATACCACATGTCCTAAAATGATATTTTGGTCAGTAAAACTACTAACTTTTCGAAATCCTGCTTGTTCATCTCAGCTTTACATCAACATTTCTCTATGGTCGCTTTAGAATGAGCAGACTACATATTTACATGACAACTGACGTAAGTGTGATGCCTCTATAGTTATTGCAATCAGTCAGATTATTATTATTATTTTTTGGTTGTGTGTGTGTGCAGGTTTTATCAATACTCCTATCTCCCATTCATCGAGTTTTGCCTCTTCGCGCCAAATTCTACAAAATTATCTTGTAATTGTTCTGGGAGTCTCTTCATTTTCAGCCGATGTCATCGCAGCAGTTATTCTATCATATTACCATTAATATTACTAGCCAAGCTAAAACCCTAGTTGGTAAAGCAAGATGTTATTAACCCAAGGGCTCCAATAGGGAAAAATAGCCCAGTGAGGAAAGGAAATAAGGAAATAAATAAATGATGAGAACAAGTTAACAATAAATCATCCTAAAACAGTAACAACGTCAAAACCGATATGTCCTATATAAATCATTAACAGCGTCAAAAACCAATATGTCATAAATAAATTATAAAAAGACTCATGTCAGCCTGGTCAACATAAAAATATTTGCTCCAACTTTGAACTTTTGAAGTTCTACTGATTCAACTACCCTATTAGGAAGATCATTCCACAACTTGATAACAGCTGGAATAAAACTTTTAGACTACTGTGTAGTATTGAGCCTCATGATGGAGAAAGCCTGGCTATTAGAATTAACTGCCTGCCTAGAATTACGAACAGGATAGAATTGTCCAGGGAGATCTGAATGTAAATGATGGTCAGGGTTATGAAAAATCATATGCAACATGCATAATGAACTAATTGAACGACAATGTCAAAGATTAATATCTAGATCAGAATAAATAATATAATAGACCGTAAGTTTCTGTCCAACAAATTAAGATGAGAATCAGCAGCTGGACACCAGACAGGATAACAATACTGAAAACAAGGTAGAATGAAAGAATTGAAACACTTCTTCAGAATATATTGATCACCGAAAATCTTGAAAGACTTTCTCAATAAGTAAATTTTTTTTTGCAATTGAAAAAGACAGACCTAATGTGTTCCTCAAAAGTAAATTTGTTGTCGAGAATCACACCTAAAATTTTAAGTCATACAAATTTAAAGAAACATTATCAATACTGAGATCCGGATGTTGAGGAGCCACCGTCCTTGACCTACTTACAATCATTCTTTGAGTTTTGTTAGGATTTAACTCTATACCCCATAATTTGCACCATGCACTTATTTTAGCTAAATCTCTATTAAGGTATTCACCAACCACAGATCTACATTAAGGGGATGGAATTGATGCCAAGAGAGTAGCATCATCTGCATATGCAACAAGCTTGTTTTCTAGGCCCAACCATATGTCATGTGTATATAGTATGAAAAGTAATGGGCCAAGAACACTACCCTGTGGAACACCGGATATCACATTCATATACTCACTATGGTGCCCATCAACAACAACTCTTTGAGATCTTTTACTTGAAAAGTCAATAATAATGCTAAGAAACGACCCACCCACTCCCAACTGTTTGAGTTTGAAAATAAGTCCCTCATGATTAACACGGTCAAAGGCGGCACTAAAATCAAGGCTAATTAAACGAACTTCCTGACCACAATCAAGGGATTTCTGTACAGCATTAGAGATTGTAAGAAGGGCATCACATGCTCCAAGGCCTTTACGAAAACCAAATTGCAAACTAAGGAATAGATGATTACCTTTAGCAAACCTATTAAGATGTTTTGCCAGAAGACGCTCAAAAACTATAGGTAATATGGAAGTAATGGAAATTGGGCGGTAATCAGTGGGACTTGAGCTACCACAAACACATTTACATAGAGGAGTAATATTACCAATCCTCCAACAAGTGCTAAAAGCTCCTCTTCTTGCTAACTTGCGTAAAATAACAGATAACTTTGGAGCTAAGAAATCTGCTGTCTTTATAAAAAACAATGGACAAATACCATTTGGGTCTACACCTCCATAAGCATCACGGTCCATCAACAGAGCTTTAATTTCAAGAGATCGAAAAGCTAAACTAGTTAGTTTAGCTTCAGGAAAACATCAAGTTTTTCATTTACTCTGTTTACTTCCAAAAACATCAGCCAAAAGGGTTGCCTTTTCCTTTGGACAGTGAGTGACTGATCCATCTGGTTTAAGTAAAGCAGGAACTGTTGCATCTACACCAAAGAGTGCAGATTTAAGGGTAGACCACCAATTATGTTCCTGAGTTGTACCAGAAAGGGTTTCTTTTATGGTTAAACTGTATTCCTTTTCAGTTGAGGCATAAACTCTCATAGCAAAAGCTCGAAGCTGAGTATAGTTATTCCAGGTCAAATCTGATCTGTTACCCTTCCAAAGATGATAGGCCTCCTGCTTCTCCAAATAAGCACTTCCACAATCATCATTGAACCACGGTTTGTCCTTCACTTGGTACCTTTAAATCTATTGAGTTTTTAATGATAGATTCGACTTCAAACCTAGGATTTCTATCTACCTTTCGGTTGTATGCTTTTAGTTTTAATTTTCGTATAGCAATAAGAAGCTTGTGATCACTACCAAAATCTGCAACTTCATAGCTTCCTACATTTCTTAGAGTCATCTTTCTCTCTTTATTATTGGCTATGTGATCTATTTGATTTATGTAATTGCCGCATGGGGAAATCCATGTATACTTGTGGATATAACAGTACCCCCAGTAACAAGACTGTTTGTTGAACAAAAACTTATGAAAGGTGCACTATTTTCATTTGCAACTTCGCGAAGACCCTCTACAACCATCACATTCTCTATACCTTCTTTATTCCTTCCAAAATTAGCATTTTAGTCACCAAACACTATTATCATATAACTCTCTAGGATCTCATCTATTACACTGCAGATCTTCATAGCATTTATCTTCCCTCTCTTCAGGGGAATTGTTTGTTGGTGCATAGCATACTATAATACTCATATTGCATTATATTGATTTAAACTTTGCATGTAACAATATACTATTTTCTGCTCTCAGTCCTGTTAATGCCTTTTCTCTATATAATAAGGCTTGGGTCTATTTTTTTTCTTTTCTTTTTTCACCAGCCATCTCCATATGTTTCAAGATATCCAAACTATATTTTACAAATTCTATCTCCACATCCTATAAGTATCCAATATTATTCATAGTACTAATATTCCAGTAACCAAATTTAAATTTTTTATCAATATTTATAAACTGGTAGATTCTTAGCACCCCACTACGTCCGGGACTGGCGGCCATTCCGTAATTTCTGTTTTCCATATCCTGACTATATCCTTAGCAAATTGATTGGTTAAATTCATCAAATGATAGACAGTTCCTTGTAATGTGCAGTCCCTATACTAATTCCAGTAAGATCATTCGCCAGGCATCCGGAAACAGGAGTAGAAGTCAAAAACGCATCTTGTCTCTCGTCTTAAACACAATCCGTCACCCTGCTGTTAGTAACTTCATCAAAGAACACATAAATTGCATGGTAATGGATTGGTAAGATATACCACCTAGCACTATATGTAATATATTTATGATATATTATATATATTAAACATATAGTATTACACACACATTCAGAAACATTGCACATTCCCATTCACAAGCACTATATATTTACATTATGATCACTACATATGATATTTCAATATGTTTCTAATCTTTATTTATAATAAACGATATCGGCTTCAATGACCTTTGATGTCAAGATGTCGAAAAAACATCAAATCAATCAGAAATAAAACACTTGAGGATTCCGAAACATTACACCTGCACATTCAGAAGCACTATACCTGCTCATTATAGCTTACTATCATATCTATTTATATGAAGCTAATAAAAATACTTCCGTCATTCTAATTTTAATAATGAATATCACCTGAAATTCTTCCTAAATTAAAATGATTGACTCATTCATGGTGAATATCAGATGATAAATAAAGATTTTATGGTACATTTTTTTTTCTTTTTTTATGCAAGAGGTGGGTTGCAAGATTAGTAAGCATAAATTACTTACTCTTTAGGATTTTAGGGATGTGGTGGTCGATGTGGTAACGTCTTTGACTGGTTAAAGGTAGACTGGGGTTAAAGTCCCGCTCAAACTCGTTAGTTTCTTTGATCATTGCAACCTCACCATGCTTGTGAGCTAAGGATTGGGGGTTTGGGGGGCCCTAGCTTGGGTGGGGAGGGGCCTTGGGCACCTGTCACGTGTATATATGGTCAGTCTCTAATACAATGTCTTACTTGATAGGGCAATATCACTGCCACATGCATCTGGCATTCAGAGCGGCCTTTAAACCTTGAAACCTTTTATGTGAATATACATAATTTTATAATGATATATACATTAGGAGCACGTATAATTTTCTGTATATTTGCATAGCATGTTCATAAAAGGATACTAGGATTCATAAAGCAATTCAATGAATATTTCACTAAGCCTTCTTTGTCCTTGATAATCTCAGCCTAGAACGCTACAGTACACAACTGATGACACATATTTCTCCTCTATTAATAGACACTCAAAGTAAGTTCCATTCCAAAATTCCTTTTGGAATTGACGAAAAAAAGGACTTCGTTTGGATACGGTGGAGTTTGTCCATGGTGTTCATAATATTATATGGTCAAACAATATCAGTATTAGATTTGTTGATTATCAATTATTCTAGATATATCACATATCTCTTATATATAAATTTTAGGTCCATACAAATGATGACTATAATAACCATTTAGTCTATAAATTCATTATAAAATGTTTTTAAACAACAATGTTCCTATATTTTTTTAGGATTAAACTCAGTAAAGTATTAGTCAAAACATCTGGTGAGCTTTTCCTGGTTGGTCCTTCAAAAGTTGTTACTTATATTAAATTCTAGTTCTCATGACATAATGCTTAGAATACCAGTAAAACAAAGTAAAAGATAAATTCTATTACATATTATTATCTTAATCAAATGATTGAAAGGATTTACAATAAAAATTAAGATATCTGGATTTTTTATTTTCTTTTTTTTATTGCTACCTAAGGTTCAAAATATCCAATACTCACCGAGGATATGAATAAAAAAAGATAACTTCTTACTCTGCACAAGTCGTCTGTGAATTCGTCTGTGAGTTTGTGATAATATGAGTAGATTTTTATAATATTGAGCTCTAAGGATTTGATAGTGGTGTAATATTAAGAACACATCATCTGCATTGTGTCATGCAGTATCTATGAGAAATCCCTTGCTCAAAAAGCTTATAATATATCAGATAATTATTAAGGCACTGGCCATAGACTATAGTAAATAGTCTATGTTTATGGAAATCTCCCCCTCCCCCACTTCAGTCACAATTATCCTTCCAAAGTAGATTTTTGGTTTGAACCAGGACTCTTTCATACTCATAAAGCTTGAGGTAATGTCCATTAGGATATTGAATAACTTAGTATCACAACGTTCAGAACCAGAGACGTAATTAACAAGTAAAGAAGTATATACTCCCCTTTGGGAAGAGTTTTTCTAAGAGCTCCTTTTATCACTAATCTTTCACATATCTTTTACCTGTGAAAATTAAGATATTTATCACATGATGACATTTTGTTAATTTTTCTTTTGTTTTCATAAAAGAGATTATTGTTGGTATTGTTATTAGGAAATTAGAGAATCACCAATTGATTATCTGCTAACCAAAAAAAAAAAATCTATTGGGCAAAAATAATTTGTATATCATGAGCACATATATATCATATTATTTATCACTAACAATACCAAGAAATGTGTTCTTTTATAACAGTATAATAATCTTAATAGGCCTAAGTAAGACATTAGTCATGGAAGTAGAATCTTTTGAAGGGTAATTTTCTTAGCTTTAATGTTTCTGTATGTGAAGCATAGTACTATAAAAGATGGTGTAACTCAATAGTACCTTAGATTAAATTATTTTACCTTATTTTAATCCGTCAACAATTAATCTACTAAATGTTTACTCATGGCAAAAGAGTTGTCAATATGTCTCATTAAATTCCTTATTTCCTTATGCTTTCCTGGTGAATCGTTAAACATTATAAGACCACCTAAAACCCCCTTTCCTATCTACCTTCGGAGGTCTAAGACTTTTTTTTGGGGGGGTGTGATATATTTGTTTATGTGTATGGATGGAAAAAAATATCTAAGGGTATTCTCAGTGGATTTCCTGCCTTGGGTTAGAGTTCTCTTGCTCAAGGGTACACTCAGGCACACTATTGTATCTTATTATTTTTTTTCTTCTTGTTTTTTTGAAATGGTGTGTGGGGCAGGCTTAATAGAAGGGCCATGGATGCCTGGTGGTTTATCAAGAGGTTGTCTTTTCCTTTTTCTGACTCTTTTTCTTCTCAAAACCATCCTTACTGTCCTACCTTCAGTTGAAGTGGCTATCCTGGAGGGTATTTAGCCTTGCATGGTGTATCGGCTCCTCCATGTTGAACAGTTTTTGCGACTTTTTAATATAGTCTTATGGGTATCATCAATCACTTTATTTGTAATTCTGTACATATTGTTTTTGTTTTAATTCTTGTTAATCTAGTTTTAAGTATGATGTGTCTTTTTTATTTTTATTAATTCTTATGCTGTCTGGAGACATTGAGCGAAACCCGGGACCAGTGCGTCCTAGATTTCGTTAATGACGTCTTCTGTATTGCAATATTCGGGGTCTTCATGCAAATATCCAAGACCTTACAGTTGCGTCCAGACAGTATGATATTCTTTTGTGCTCAGAAACTTTGGTTTCCAATATGAGGCATTCATCTGAGCTCCTTATAACTGGTTTTAAGAAGCCAATAATGTTGAAACGTGATGCCATCCCTAGGGACAGGGGAATGGAGGTGTATATTAGGACCGAGTACCCTGCTTCTCATAAGTCCTGCTATCAATGTGGATGTCATGAGATTCAGGTAATAAAAGTTTGTGGCAGGCATAACAACTTTTATTTGTGTTCGATCTATCGGAATCCAGACATGGATGATTCTATCTTCGATTGTCTTTTTACCATTATGGCTAAGATACAAGAAGATGATAGAATGGCTTCTTTTGTCTTTGTTGGTGATTTTAATGCTCACCATAGGGAGTGGTTAAGTTCTATCTCTCCTACCGATCGCCATGGCTTAAGACAGTGATTCCCAACCTTTTTGTGATCGAGTACCACTTGGAAGTCCCGTACAGTCGCCGCGTACCACCTGGTTTCAGAGAAACTAAATTCGATCAGATACCACTTTATTTCTATATATTAACTAAGAAAACAACAACTCAATGCGAGGGCTGTATCTGCTTCTTCTCCACCAGCTGGTCAATGCGGGGCATGACTTTGCTCACAGCACATCGGAAATCATGCCCGGGCGCAGCAAGACGGTTCCGGCTCTTCGACTTGATGGTCATGAAGGCTGAGAACCCCTGCTCGCACTCCCATGTCGAGGGGAAAATCAGTAGCTGGGGAACAGCGTGACGGGCTAGCGTCGGGTACGAGGAGGCCATGCTCACCCTGAAGTTTAAAGGAGAGCATTCTTTGTGCTTCGCCTTTGCTGTCGTTCGTGACCCCGAAAGTGTTCGCGTACCACCTGGAAGGCCCTTGCGTACCACTAGTGGTACGCGTACCACAGGTTGGGAACCACTGTATTAGATGGTCTTTGATCTCTATTTTGAGATGCCATCCTTCTAGCATTAGATGTTCTTTGACCTCTATTTTGAGGTGCATTCCTTCTAGCATTAGATGCTCTTTGACCTCTATTTTGAGGTGCCACCCTTCTAGCATTAGATGCTCTTTGACCTCTATTTTGAGGTGTCATCCTTCTAGCATTAGATGGTCTTTTACCTCTATTTTGAGGTGTCATCCTTCTAGCATTAGATGGTCTTTGACCTCTATTTTGAGGTGCCATCCTTATAGCATTAGATGATCTTTGACCTCTATTTTGAGGTGTCATCCTTCTACTATTAGATGCTCTTTGACCTCTAATTTGAGGTGCCATCCTTCTAGCATTAGATGCTCTTTGACCTCTATTTTGAGGTGCCATCCTTCTAGTATTAGATGCTCTTTGACCTCTATTTTGAGCTGCCACCCTTCTAGTATTAGATGTTCTTTGACCTCTATTTTGAGCTGCCACCCTTTTAATATTAGATCAGTGATTCCCAACCTTTTTGTGATCGAGTACCACTTGGAAGTCCCGTACAGTCGCCGCGTACCACCTGGTTCCAGAGAAACTAAATTCGATCAGATACCACTTTATTTCTATATATTAACTAAGAAAACAACAACTCAATGCGAGGGCTGTATCTGCTTCTTCTCCACCAGCTGGTCAATGCGGGGCATGACTTTGCTCACAGCGCATCGGAAATCATGCCCGGGCGCAGCAAGACGGTTCCGGCTCTTCGACTTGATGGTTATGAAGGCTGAGAACCCCTGCTCGCACTCCCACGTCGAGGGGAAAATCAGTAGCTGGGGAACAGCGTGACGGGCTAGCGTCGGGTACGAGGAGGCCATGCTCACCCTGAAGTTTAAAGGAGAGCATTCTTTGTGCTTCGCCTTTGCTGTCGTTCGTGACCCCGAAAGTGTTCGCGTACCACCTGGAAGGCCCTTGCGTACCACTAGTGGTACGCATACCACAGGTTGGGAACCACTGGCTTAAGAGCTTTAGACTTTGCCTCTGAATCAGGCTGTGAGCAAATCATAAATGGAGCTACTCACAGGTCTGGTAATTGCTTGGACCTTGTATACACTGACTCCCCTGGCGTTATAACTAGTAAGGTTGGTTCTCCAGTAAGGACATCTGATCATGCCTTGATTTCATTATAAGTGATGACTGTGGAGCCAGTTCCTGATATATCATATTCTTGTAAAATTTATATGAAATCCCAAGCAGACTGGAATGGGATTTTGCATGATCTTTTGTGCTTGAATTGGTCACAATTATATAATAGTGTAGATCCTGTTGTCCCTTAGAATGAGAATCTAGTCAACATAATTGATAGGCGTATCCCTTCTCGTGTCCTAAGGTACCGAGTTAAAGGCAAAACGTGGTTCAATGATGATTGTAGACGTGCTTTTTTGGAGAAGCAGGAGGCCTATCAACTTTGGAAGGGTAACAGATCAGATTTGACCTGGAACAACTATACTCAGCTTCGAGCTTTTGCTCAGAGAGTTTATGCCTCAACTGAAAAGGAGTACAATTTAACCATAAAAGAAACACATTCTGGTACAACTCAGGAACATAAATGGTGGTCTACCCTTAAATCTGCACTCTTTGGTGTAGATGCAACATTTCCTCCTTTACTTAAACCAGATGGCTCAGTCACTCACTGTCCAAAAGAAAAGGCAACCCTTTTGGCTGATGTGATTGACAGTAAACAGAGTAATGAAAAACTTGAACTTCCTCATTCCTGTTTTCCTGAGGCTAAACTAACTAGTTTAGCTTTTCGATCTCATGAGATTAAAGCTCTGTTGGTGGACCTTGATGCTTATGGAGGTGTAGACCCAAATGGTATTTTTCCTTTGTTTTTTATAAAGATAGCAGATTTCTTAGCTACGAAGTTATCTGTTATTTTGC
>NC_090747.1:23176055-23183555 GCF_036898095.1 Palaemon carinicauda
TTGTACCAACCGTGTGTCACACGATTGTACATAGTTCATTTTGTGTATATATTATGCTTGTATCTTAGCTCTTTCCTCGCACCAAAAAGAACCTGAATTGCCCATCTTCTTTTTCTCACTGGTAACGGTGTCGATTTTGAACATGAAATTTCCTGTTGCATTGACCTTTTGTATATAAAGGAAAGTGTTCTAATATAATATAACTCTTTTGCTTTTATCCTGACATTTGTCACAATCTTCTCTTTGCACGTCACATTGGTGACCCCGGAAGTCGACTCGCTCCTCCCGCCTTCCAACCCCCCCTTGCCCCTCCGTCGTTGGTACTATGGCGGACTCTATGGAAGTTAATGCGGCAGATCCCCCCTAGAAAATTTAGTTATTCGCCAGCATAGAGGCGTTTGCTTGGTTTCAGCGCTCATAAGTCCAGTTTCGCATTAACGTCATGACTCGCTCAACCATGAAAGCAGATTATATTTTCACGGCGATACCCGAGGACACCTTCCCGGAAATATCCGACTGGCTTTTTGAACAAGGAGATTCCCTAATATCATATGATGCCCTCAAAAAATACCTTCTGCAGCAGTACTCGCTGTTGTCAGCCACCTGTATCGCAAACCTTTTTCAGCTCTCGTAACAAACGTTGGGGGACCAAAGGGCTTTGCTCACACTCAGGGAAATGACCAGTATCACTCGCCTGCAACCTGCCGCAGACGGCTATCCTCGTGAGGATAACTTACTTTGTGCCCTTTGCTTACGCTGTTAACCCGGAACCATACGCGCTGCCATACCCGATGTCGATGGTTTACCCATAAATGACTTATTGACCAAAGCCGATGCCCTTATGGACAGCCACTTCAAGACCTTCATCAATGCCTCCACCCCTGGCGAAGAGGACGCCTATTCAACGTCAACCAAAGCTTACCAAAATGCCGTAGGACATACACCCCTACCCCATGACGTGCTGAAGAAGCGACAAAGCCACCCACCACCTACCACCCACCACACTCGTGCCTCAACCAATGACTTCTACAGCCGCTTTTTACCTCCAATCCCTCGCAGCTTTTCTACTACCACTTCAGATTCGGGGCAACCGAGAAGAAATGTGCGAAGGATTATCAGTGGCCAAAAAAACGTGTAAGTAGGCCAGCGCTGGAGGCGGTGGCCTCCCTTGTTTCTGATCTTTTCTTTTTACATGATGCAGGAACGGGGGTCAATTTTTGGAAGACACAGGTGCCTGTCGTTCTTTTTCACCAAGGGAGCTCTTCAGGACATGACATAGTCTGTCTACATGTGCCTACGTCCGCTTGGTAGCTACCAACGGATCTGCGATACCACCTAAGGTTACGAGAAGCTCATATAGCCGTTTGGAAACGGTAAATTCCACTGGAAGTTTTTTGTTGCTAAAGTCACAATGCAGATCCTCAGTGCGTATTTCCTCTCTTATTTCCACCTTTTGGTTGATGTCGCCCACCGACGATTGGTCAACGCAGACTCGTACCTGTCGACACCTCTTAAAGCCTCCCCCCCCACCCCCATCCCCGAAAGCCTTGCTTTCACCATCAGCACACCCACAGATGCCTACGCCCACCGCCTCACGTCGTACCCAGAACTTTTCAGTCCAGAACTTCTCCAAATGCCCACCGGAACGATTTGCAGCTGCCAAACAGACGTTCGCCGAAGTAGAGGAAATGGGCCTTTGCCTAAAGGCCTCCGGCCCATGGTCGTCACCCTTACACATCGTTCTGAAGCAAGACGGCTCCCTCAGTCCTTGCGGGGAGAAACAGGTGCCTGAACATGCAAAGCGAACCGGATCACTACCACCTCCCAAACATTGCCGACGTGACCTCCTACCTTGCCCAAACAATGGTTTTCTCTACGCTCGACCTCCTGAAGGGGTATTATAAGGTGCCTATGAACCCAGGAGAAATCCCCAAGACTGCCATCACCACTCCGTTTGGTACATTCATCTTCAATTATTCCTGTTTTGGCCTTCGTCATGCAGGGGCCACGTTTCAACGTCTCATGGATGGCATCTTAGGGGACCTCCCCTTCTGTGTATGCTATGTGGACGACATACTTGTGTTCTTTTCCTCAAAAGAGGAACACCCCCGTCACTTGCTCATCGTGCTCGACCGCCTGCAACAAAACGGTCTTGTAGTCCGGTATGACAAGTGTACCTCTGGCGCCAACGAAGTGTCGTTCTTAGGGCACGGCATCACTCATGAAGGAGTCCATCCCCTCCCTGAGAAGGTAGCAGCTGTTCAGGACTTTCCCACGCCCTCGCTCATCAAAACTCTCCAGGAATTCTTGGCCATGATCAACTATTATCACCGTTTTCTGCCAGTCATTGACGCCACTCCTGCTCCCCTCTATGCCTCCCTCAAGAGCAAGCCAAAGGACCTGAAGTGGGGTCCCCTTCAGAAGCGGCCTCTGCAATGCAAAAAGGCCCTATCAACCGCTGCGGGTCTCACTTTTCCCATCCCACATGCCCCTCTCCTTCTCTCCTACGATGCCAGCGACGTCGCTATTGTTGCAGTAATCGAACAGGTGGTCAACGGCTCGCCCCGCTCGTTGGCCTTCTTCAGCAGAAAACTTTCCAAGGAAGAATCGGGTTATTCTACCGTCTATTGCGAATTGCTGGCGCTGCACTTGGCTATCCGTCATTTCCGCCATATTTTAGAAGGTACGCCCTTCGTCATTCGCCCAGACCACATGCCTCTAGTGCATGACTTCACTTGACAGTGTGATGCCTGGACCGCCCGTCAACGCTGACATCTCTCCACCGTGGCTGAAGACAATTGTACCCTTCAATATGTCCCTGGGAAAATGAATCCCGTTGCCGATGCCCTGTCAAGAAACACGTTGGCTGCCGTTCAACTGGGATTGGAGTACAATGCCCTGGCTGAAGCCCAACGACAGGATCCAGAGTATCAAGCATGCAGGACATCCTGCACTTCCTCCATTGGGATGACTTCCCCCTCGAAGACTCCAGCACCACCCTCCTCTATGACGTCAGTACTGATAGACCGTGACCTTGGATTCTTGCTCCCTTACGCCAGCAGGTGTTTGATTTAATTCACGGCTTTTCACATCCCTCGTACCGTTCTACTGAACAGCTGCTGAAAACGAAATTCATTTGGCATGGCATTTCTAAGAATGCTAACGATTGGGTCTGCGCCTGTACTTCTTGCCAAATTCCAAAGTACATCGACACACGGATTCGGGAGTAGGCAACTTTTCTCGAACCTCAGCATCGTTTCGCGCACATTCACATTGATGTTGTAGGCCCCCTACCCACATCGGCCCCCTACCCACATCACAAGGACATCGTTACCTGTTTATCATCATCGACCGCTCCACTCGTTGGCCTGAAGCCATTTCCATGGAAACTGCAACGTCCGCCTCGTGTACATCTGCCTTACTCTTAGAATGGATTGCAAGATTTGGTGTCCCTGAGCATATTACTTCTGACAGGGGTACCACTTTCACCTTTCAATTGAGGACATCATTACCAACTATCCTAGGCATCACCCCACATCAGACAATGGCCTACAACCCCGCTGCCAATGGAAGGGTGGAAGGTTTTCATCACACCCTCAAAGAACCTTTGATGTCACACTGCAAGGATTTCATCTGGTTTACTCAACTTCCCTAGGTCCTCCTGGGACTAAGGACCACTTCTAAAGACGTCCTCAATGTCTCGGCAGCTGAAATGGTGTATGGTGACCCGTTGGTCGTCCCTGCCGAATTTTTTCCCTCTACAACCTCTTCCGAAGATTTCCAGTGCATGTGTCACGTCGTGGGAAAATTTACTCCATGCCGCCAGACTTACAAGCCCCAACGAAGCATCACATACCGACAGACTTGCACTCTGCAATGCACATCTTCCTGCGTAACGACACAAGCAAGCCACTGCTAACGCCCCCTTACAAAGGCCCTTTCCTTGTGATCAGACGCAGTCCGAAATCATTCCTGCTAAACATTCGTAGCAGAGAAAACTGGGTCTCCATTGATCGTCTAAAAGCTGCTTATCTCCTGCCAGATGACCCGCCTACAGTTCGCCTCTCTAGATCAGGACGCCCTATTTAACACGTACATTATGCCATTTTTAAGGAGGGGGGGAGCCATGTACCAGCTGTTCGTCACACTATCGTATATAGTTAATTTTTTGTGTATATTATACTTGTATATTCGTTCTTCCCTCACACTAAAAAGATCCTGAATAAACATGCCTGTTTTTGTCACCGTTAACGGTGTCGGTTTTGAACATGAAATTTCCTGTTGCATTGAGCTTTTGTATAGAATGGAGAGTGTTCTATAATAACTCAGTCGGTTGCTTTTATCCTGTCTATGAGTCACAACTTTCTCACGGCCTGTCAAAGGGTGGTTAAAGGGATTAAAATATTTACCTTTCTAGTGTTGACGGCAGTAGTAAATTGTTCAGTTTAGTTCATTCAATCTGAATAACCATATTTCCATACTAGAGTATTGCTGTCTATATTTTTACATCGAGCAGAATACTTAAAAAATATTAAGATATTTCTGAAATATAAGAAAAATATATAATGACATCTCACCCAAAATGGAAACTCATGGCCAAAGACGAAAAGAATGAATTACATATGGACGAAATTTATTTGTGTTTGATAAGTTTAGTAAACTAGATAATAATACAAAATTTTAGCGTTGTGATCAAGGTGCTAGGTGCAATGCAAGGACTCATATCAATACACCGTCATGCCATTTAGTGTAATGACTGCCTCCGCTATTTTTCAACGTGTGATGGATATCTTTTTAGGATCGATTGAAGGAGTAGGCGGATATCCTGACCATATTGTGGTATATTCATCGACCTAGGAAGGCCATCTCCAAATCCTGAAGAAGGTATTTCAAATGCTCTGAGGAGCACACTTGACAATTAAGCGGGAGAAGAGCGAATTTGGAAAGGCAACAGTTCGGTACTTGGTATTTGAAGTAGGAAGAGGACTAATTGCCACGGTAGCTACTAACGCCGAAGGAATAAAGAAAGCATCAACCCTCCACAACAAGAAAATAATTCCGTTTTTCATCGATAGTAGGATTCTACTGATTTTTTTTTCACCACACTTTTCAGTGGTACTCGCTCCCTTAATGGATTTGACTAGCCCCAAGAAAAAAAAAATCATAGACCAGTGAGTGCCAGGAATCCTTTGACAGAATATAGACCATATCAGTCTCAAAACCGATACTGTGAGAACCTGATTTCCACAAGAAATTCCTTATCCAAGTGCATGCGTTGGATAATGGGATTGTAACTGACAAGTTTTTCGGCTACACAGTTTACCAACATCTAGAAAATAGAATGGAATGTTCTTAGGAAAGTGGCGACTAGGTTATTAATGCTATGGATAATGAACCTTTTCATTAACTGGAAAAGCATTTGCAAAACTAATTTAAATACCATCCCTAATAAGTTCGAAATCTGATTCTACTGAAAATAAGATCAGTTTATGTGAATGTGTATTTTGATATGTGAAACTCCTGGGATCCATCACTTAGAAGGATATTTCCTATAAAATTTAACGTCAAATTTCTTGAATATCTTTTCCCTTGCCTTTATATTTCACCGATTCTCATAAATGTCATCCTCAAAAACTTTTCTTTATGACATTTCTACTATCCATGAACTACTCTCTCATCTTAGTCACCTCTATAAGGTTGTTCTCACCTTTGCAGATATAAGTGCAGATATAAGTGATCCTATAAATGGAGATGTAAGGAGCCTCTTGAAATGGAACGAGTAGAACCATTCTCACCATTGACTTATCGAACACCATTTCGTAATCACTGAGTTTATAAAAAAAATTAGTGAACAATAACATTTCTATAATTCTATTGAAGTATACGTGTTTCTATTGTATTTTATCTGCCATAGTAGGATAATAATTATAGGATAATTATAAATAAATAAAAGAATAAACATTGAATATGACTTGCCTAAGTTATCACTTAATCAAATACTGAAGCTGTCATTCCAGGCTATGAAATAACCTGTCTTAGGATATTACATAGTCCAAGATTAGAAAGTACTAATGTAAAGTATGTAAGAGAAGGTTTAGATAGAAAAAAAATATATAGCAGAGGGTCCTAGATTTATTTTATTATTCTATGAATTCATATTCTAAGAAAAATTGTTTTTAGTCTTATCAATATGGTTGTGAAAGACTTAAATACTGATCTAAGTTACAATTGCTAGGAAGTAACTTATGTTATTTATTTTCTAAAACAGAAAATTATATCATTCCAAATATTATGATAATATTAGGACCAATAATGAATTTGGGTAAAATTATATCTTAATTTATTGTGCAATAGCACCATACATTAAAATTTCTAATATATAATTTCCTAGTCGCTTTATAATCATATTAATGTGTAATTTCAAATTATACAATTATTACAGATATATAGAATTAAGTTTCAATAAATCTAATTAGTATTTTCCTGCTAGTCTACATTTCATAGTTCAACATTTTTTTTTATCATATTAATTAAGTAAATATATATAGAGCTCGTATTATTATTATTATTATTATTATTATTATTATTATTATTATTATTATTATTAGGATTCCCTTTTAGGGGAAGACTATTGTTTTTGGTATTATTATTGTTATTATTCTTTCCGCGCGTTTTTTTTTTCGCAAGAAATCTGAAATTATTATCATAGGTAGCCTATGGTAAGAATATGCCATAGAAGCAGTTTAAGTGACCTTGACCTAATTTTCAAGGTCACAGGGGCCTATAAAGGAAAAATTTGTAAAATTGGAAATTGACAATAGGCCTAAAATATAAGCTGTATGGCTAAGGGCCTTATGGACAATGATACAGAGGTAAATCCCGAGATATTGCCCTACTTTAATGCAAGTGGGTCAAGGTCAAGGTCGCTAATGGCCAAACCGGGTCAAAACATGTTTTTTTCCGAGATCTCAAAAACCGGAAGGGCCCGAACTCTAATCTTAGTGGCATATGATGCCCTATATATTTATCTAAGGTTAGCCGAACTTTTGTAGAGACTGCTTAATTGCTTTTTTCACTATAATTTTTTTACTATTTTTGACATTGCAGAAATCATGAATTTGGCAATTTCTCCATGAAATGCTGGTTTTTGCTCATAGCATGCTATAGTATACTACCCCAGACATATGCATAAAACATCTAAATCATATGTCAAATTTGACCTTGACCCTCATTTTCAAGGCCATATGGCTATTTCATGGAAAAAAATTTGACGTGGGCTAAAACTGATATTTTATTGTCAACCCCCCACTCCCATTCGCACATGCTTCTTCAGAATATGGGGTCATATTTAACCCATGACCTTCACACGACCTTGTAAGTGCCCATTGTCTTCAAGTTCAAAGGTCAATTTCTCTATATTTGTCATTTTTGCCTATGTTTTACCTCCATATACCTGCTATTATACAGATAAATTGCGTTATAATAGTTTGTTAACATAAC
>NC_090747.1:23191055-23196055 GCF_036898095.1 Palaemon carinicauda
TATTAACAAGCCATCTTATAAAAATAATTTCTTCATAAGTGTCAAGGTAAAGCTGTATGTTCCTCTTTTCTGCTTTTTAAATTCTTTTGCTTCCATTAAAGGGCATATCCTTGGCATGTTCTCCCGCACAGTTCCACTTGCTTCATAGCGGAGATCGCGGAGATGAACCAATTACTCATATCCGGTAAATAAGTTATCAAAGAAGACGCTATATGAATGTGGTTCCTTTACGACATCTAGTATGTTCAAGATAACTTTTGATCCAAGCAGTAAGTCTGCTTGTTTGTCTTCAGATGAGCTATTGCCACAATATAGATCCAAATTGTAGCAATAATCATATAATGCCCAAAACTTGTAGCCAAACCTAATTGGCTTACCCCTAATGAATTGTTTCAGAGCGTAATGACCATAATATTTGACTATCATTTCATCAACAGCAAGGTGTTCTTCAAAAATATCAAACTTCACAAAAGATTTTTGCGCAGCAGCAATCAGTTTTCTTACTTTGAATCCTCCATCATTTTTATTATTTTCGGCTTCATTATTGTCACAGAAATGTAGAATGCTTTTCATTTCTTGGAATCTTGACCTAAACATTGTATTTTTCACGATTTGTTGGCCCAAATCTTCATCGTTTGACCAGTATTGTGTTTCTGCAGGAATCTTATTATAACCAGATATATGTAACACTCCGACGAATAATTTGATGTCGTCTGAGCTAATTGTAGTTGTGGGCCTGTTCTTACATTCTGTATCATATCAAATACTTTTTTTTTATCATGAGTTCTACTATTTCTTCTGAAAACAAAAAGTTCAAATACTTCAACAGGAGTTGAGACCTTCAATTGTTTTTTCATGTTCATCAAGTTATTTTCATAGGCCTTTCTGCGATCATGAACTTTTGTGTATTCCGATGTCTTGCAATACCATGTTTGTAGAGAATTACATAGTTTTATTTTTTTTTGTTTGGTGCTTGCTTTGTTTTCACTCTAATTTCTAAATGATTAGCAACAATTTCTCCTGTTGTATCATCAGTTACTTCTTCACTGACATTCTGATGGTTCAACAGTAAACACATTGGGACCTGTCTAATTTGTAATCACTTCCTCCCAATGATCTCATATGAGATCGGCAACTTTTATAGTCTTCTATTCTCTTTATACTACATTGATTATAGTTTTTTAAGCATTGGAATGTTTAATGTATGTTACTTCAACATATACCATCTGCTATTATCTTCTAATTGTAGTTTAGTATGACTTTTTTTAATAATTTTATATTGACACTTCTCCATGGTCAAATTCTTATAATTTTCAACTTATGTTTCGTTAAATTTTCTGTGAAAAATTAGAAAACCTTATTAGAATATCAGAGAAATATACCAAGTAGTTATGGCAAAAAGGTTAGATATGTATAAATATTGACAGATAATTAGGAAATTTGTGTTTTCTAAGTGATCCCGTATGAGATCACTGGTGGGTAATGGGTGAAAGCGAGATCTGAGTCTTAAAATATGCATATAACTTACAATTTATAATATATTCCAAACAAAAAATCTAATTTTCTATGTCAATTTCTACTCCAGGGAGCAATGATTTCAATATTCAGGTTTAAACTTTATAAAAAAAACGTCTCATGTATGTGAGTGAATTACAATATTACAGAATTACTGTAAAAAAACAAGCACACACTCTAACCCACACACACACACACGAACACAAACACACAGGCACACACACACACAAACACACACACACACAGGCACACACACACACACACATATATATATATATATATATATATATATATATATATATATATATATATATATATATATATATATATGTGTGTGTGTGTGTGTGTATATATATATATATATATATATATATATATATATATATATATATATATATATATATATATATATAGGTAGTAGGTTGGTTAGGGCACCAGCCAATCATTGAGATACTACCACTAGAGAGTTATTGGAACCTTTGACTGGCCAGACAGTAATGTATTGCATACCTCTCTCTGATTACGGCTTATTGTTTATTTGCCTACACATGCACCCAATAGTCTGGCCAATTCTTTACATAATCTCGCTTTACCTCATACACCTAACAACAATGAGATTACTAAACACTTCTTCACCCAAGGGGTTAATTACTCTACTACATTGTTCAGTGTACTTTCCTATTGGTAAGGGTAGAAGAGTCTCTTTAGCTATGGTAAGCACCTCTTCTGGGAGAAGGATACTCCAAAATTAAACCATTGTTCTCTAGTCTTGGGTAGTGCCAAAGTCTCTGTACCAGGGTCTTCCACTGTCTTGGATTAGAGTTCTCTTGCTTGAGGATACACTTGGGCACACTTTTCTATCTCATTTTCTTTCTCTTCCTCTTGGATGACTGGTGGTTTATCAAAAGGTTGTCTTTTCTTATCTGAATGTCCTCTGGTCAGTTGAAGTGGCTACCTAAAGGATATTTAGCCTTGCATCGAATATCGGATCCTCCATGTGGACCAGTTTTTCTGACTTTTTACTTTAGTTTGTAGGTTTGATCAATCACTCTATTTATAATTCTGTAAATATTGTTCTTGTTATTATTCTTAATTTAGTTTTTAAGTATGGTGTCTCGTTTTTATTACTATTATTCCTTATGCTGTGTGGAGACATTGAGCGAAATCCGTGACCAGTACATCATAAATATCCGCAATGTTGTCTCCTGTATTGCAATATTCGTGGTCTTCATGCAAATATTCAAGACCTTACAGTTGCATCCAGAAAGTATGATATTATTTTTTGCTCAGAAACTTTGGTTTTTCATCACAGGCTTAGAGATACTTAATCGAGATTTATTCACAGTGCGAAATACAGAACATGATTTTAGCAGAATTCCTGAATATTTGACACTGGAAGAAACTATCAATGCCGACGCTGCATCTTGACTGACAGGAATCCCATTTCAATAATGACTGTTATTCTCGCCGCAGATTTATGGTAACAAAGGCTACCCAAGCATCGCTTAGTGGTCAGCTGCAAGAGATGACAGGATTCATTAGCAAAGATGTCACTACAGAACATAGGCCAAGACAAATAAAACATGATAATGAGGGTCTTCAAAAACTCTTCAAAGAAATCTTAGAATGAACAATTAATGTAATAGTCGGAGAGCTTCATAGGTATTGAACAATATTTCCCCAGGAAAAGGTAAAAATGATAACATTCTTGAAAGTCTCCTCAATATACCAACCAAGTAATTCAACCATGCTTGTGTGAGTGATTCAAATATGTTTGAAAGTCAAATATTAAACGAAAAAAGCTCAAAACCTTTGTAGATACCTCTGCATGCAATTGTCTGCCAAAGAACGAGAGTTGCATTGCTCAACGGATCCCGTGACCTGAAAGGACGTCTCCTTGTACTGTCCCCCAAGGAGAGACTTGACATGTAGCATATTCTCCAGTATCCATTGATCCCAGTACCTCTGTCCATTTCCAGTCATGAAGAAGTAATGGCAAAGACCAATGAGAGTGCCCTCTTTAATATATTGTAGAGTAATGTTAAAGTTCTTGAACAGCAGCCAAAAGAAGTCAGTGCTGACATCATATATGGGCAGTTCCTATTACATAGCTTGCCACAAAATTTGCCCCTACTTATAGAGGCTTAGCCAGCAGTATTCTTACCTAGAGTTTAACTTCAGCCAAACTCATTCACATAGCCTTTGATGATCATCCAGAGCCTTCAATAAAGGACACTTAAAGAGACAGGTGAGAATCTGAAAACAGAACCTTCATCATCACAGGGTCAGAGCAGAGACTAGTGCCAGGAAATCTGAATAATCATATAAAGTCTAAGTCATTAAAAAATCAGGTACCTCAATTTCTTGCATATGAATAACAAGATTCTTCATATGCTAGCTTTGTTGGTGATCATGATGTCTTCCTAGATGTCCAATGGGAATGTTACAACATCCATCCAAAGCGGATGGATTAAATGAAAATTATGAAGAGGCGAACACAAAGACTTGTCTGCATTTCTCATCAGCTGATCATGAGTTTGGACGGATAGTGTTCAGGGCATCCGACACAGATATTGCAGTAATATTATTGCACCATTGCAATAGATTTCAGTTAACAACATATTGGATGGATACTGGAAGAGTTGCAAAGAACAATCGTTATTACGTCAGCCTGACTGCAATATGAAAGAGACTAGGACCAGATCTTTGTGAATTGTTGCCAGCTTTCCATGCCTTCACGGGATAAGACTATACATCCACGTTTGTCAGGAGAGGGAAGGTTAGGCCTCTGCAAACTATAGAAAAGCAGCCTGACTATCAGAAGACTTTCATAGTAATAGTTATGAACTCTGCTGTTTCTAGCACGACGAAAGAAGCTCTTCAGAAGTTCACAGCCACAATCTATGGAGCTGAGGATAGAAGAAAACTCTAGCTTGATGAATAAAGATATAAGAAGTTTATAAAGACATATGAACCAAAGGGAAATTGAATACACCCACTAGCATACATGAAGGGCATAGATGCAAGTGGGATACAACATTGCAAATACAAGCTCAGTCCTCGCATTAGGCATGACGTATTTGTTTCTAACGGGTGCACAAGAGCAAACCAAAATCATGTAGAGCAGCACCCCTCATAATAAAATAGCTGGTAGTTGTTCGATAACCATTACAAACAGGTTTGGTTTGAAGTGGAGCAATTCCCTGAATGCTTTATCCCAGATACAGAGGATTTAGAATCCTTGGACAATGATAAGAAGGACGACTTGGACATTGTATCTCCAGATCAAGATGGGTGTTGGGATGAGGATGACTAGAATCAAGGTACAGGAAGGCAGGCTGAGAATAAAAATACTTGTGGAACTCATGATTATAACCATATTCATATATCTTTATCCTAAGAGAGAGAGAGAGAGAGAGAGAGAGAGAGAGAGAGAGAGAGAGAGAGAGAGAGAGAGATGTGTGTGCGTGTGTGATGCAGCAGCA
>NC_090747.1:23201055-23216055 GCF_036898095.1 Palaemon carinicauda
ACCTGTTGGTGGGTAACTCATTCTTGGCGAGAAACGTAGGATCCGGAAACAGGTTCAGTTCTTCCCCATCCAGGAACTGAACACGACCTGCCTCTCTCGAGAGGCTACAATCTCACTAACCCTGGCCCCGGACGCGAGTGCAAAATAGGAAAATAACTTTTTGTGTCAAATCCTTTAACGCACACTCTTCATTGCTCAACAGAGAAGCGAAATGAAGAACTTGTCTAAAGACCATGAAATGGGCTTTGGAGGTGCTGTAGGTCTGAGCCTAGCACAGGCTTTCGGGACTTTATTAAAGATCTCGTTACCTAGGTCGACCTGGAAGGCATATAGAATGGGTCTTGTCAAAGCAGATTTACACGCTGAAATCGTGTTCGCTGCCAACCCTTGACCATGGAGGTGGGGAAAAAATATAAGCAGAAGTCTGTCAAGATCTCCTGCGGAATCTTCGCCTTGACAAAATGCCACCCATTTTCTCCAAGATGACTCATATTGCCTTCTAGTAGATTTGCATTTATATTCCTCAAGGAAGTCTATACTGGCTTTCGAAATCCCGAAACGCTTTCTCACCGCTAGGGAGAGAAAATCATGAACTGCAGGGTCCGGGTTTTCTGTAATGAAGCGCAGACAGTTGACTTCTGGACTCGCTGGGTCAGAACTGGATCTGGTAGTGGTACAAACTTCAGCTACAGTTCCAATGCCAGGAGGAACCACACGCTGTTCGGCCACTTGTGGGCCACTATTGCCGCTACCCTTTGAAGGATCTCAGTTTGTTGAGGACCCTCAACAGAAGGTTGTGAGGAGGGAACAGATAAATCTTGGACCATCTGTTCCAGTCGAGGGACATCGCGTCCACTGCTTCCGCTAAGGGGTCCTCGTACGGGGCACGTACAGGGGCAACTTCTTGTTGTCTTTCGTCGCAAAGAGGTCTATCTGCAGTTCTGGGACTGATTCAGAATGAAGGAGAATGATCCTGCGTCTAAGGACCATTCCGACTCTATCGGTGTGAACCTAGATAGAGCGTCCGCCAACATCACCTGGTTGAGATGTGGTGACCTCGATCCTTGTCGATTCAAGTATCTTACAACTACCTCGCTGTCTATTACCACTTTATGTGGAACGAATGACGCGGGGAAACTTTCTTTAAGGTAAGGAGCACTGCCCTAGCTTCTAGAAAGTTTTATGAGAAAGGTCTTGAATAGCCTGGACCAAGTCCCCTGGACTTTTTTCCGATGAGAGTGACCTCCCCATCCCTCCTTTGAGGCGTCTGAGTGAATCGTCACCGACGGGGGAGGTGGCTGAAGAAGAACCTGACTTCTTTAGATGTCTGGCTTGGGACCAAGGCCTGAGAAGAGTACTTAGCCGAAGCGGCTGGTATTCTCAGATCTCTTCACGCGTTTGATGCATAACTTCTCCAAACTCCGATTGCATCCTTTAGCTGTGCTCTTAGCACTGGGTCTGTCACCGAAGCAAACTGGAGAGAGCGCAGTACTCTCTCCTGCTCGTGTCTTGATATCCTTTCGGAATCTTGAAGTCTCTTGACAGAACCCGCTATCTCCTTCCTTTTCTTCGCCGGGGTGGAGAAACAGTGTGACAAAAGGTCCCAGTGGATCTTAGCCACTGGAACTTTTGAGATGGAGAAAGTCGAGACTTTTTCTGTTGATCTTGAAGCCTAGGTACTCTAGGAACTGGATCACTTGACTGGAAGCTTGCAAGCATTCTGTCTCGGATGCTGCCCACACCAACCAGTCGTCCAGATAGGCTACTACCTGAATTCCCTTTAGGCGAAATTGTTTGAGAGCTACGCTCGCAAGCTTCGTAAAAATCCTTGGGGCTATGTTTAGCCCGAATGGCATGGCTCCGAAGGCGTATAGTCTTCGTTGTAGCCTGAACCCTAGGTAGGGGGAGAGTCGATGGCTAATTGGAATGTGCCAGTAGGCGTCTGACAAGTCTATAGAGACGGAATATGCCCTCTTGGGAAGTAAGGTCCTTATGTGTTGCAGTGTTAGCATTTTGAATTTGTAATTCACTATGAACTTGTTAAGTGGCGACAAGTCCAGAATGACTCTGAGCTTTTCCGAGTCTTTCTGGAACACAAAACAGCCTCCCTTAGAAATTGATGGGCTTCACCCTTTTTCTCCAACCGTTCTTGAACGTATTCCTCCATAACGGGGGTGGAGTGTTGGAAAAACCGAAGGTACGGGGGTGGAGTGCTGTACCAGCTCCCGCCCAGTCCATTCTTGAGTAGGCTGTGGGCCCAGGGATCGAAGGTCCACCGATCCCGAAATTTCAGAAGTCTCCCTCCTACCGGTATCACCTCACTTGGACTGCCGTCCTGAGGTCTTGCCTTCCTGACCACGACCACCCCTGAATCCCCTTCCCCTTGAGGGGCGTCTAGACGAGCCTCTGGCTGCTCCTCTAGGCTTTGCTCAAAAGGAAGTAGACTGCCCTTCGAACGCTGGGGTGAATGCCGTGGACTGTGTCGACACGGCCTGGGGTACCCACTGAAAGGTGGTCGGGGTTTGTGCCACGATCTGGGGCACTGGGGGCAATGGCAATTGCAGTTGCTGTTGCTGACTAAGAGGCTTGGCTGGCCGAGACGGTAGCCTAGTCCTCATAGTCTTCCTCTTTGGTTGAGGACCCTCATCCGGGGAAGACTTTCTTTTGATAGCCAGGCCCCACTTCTGGAGAAGGTTTCTATTCTCCAAGGCGGCTTTATCAAAAACTTCTTTGACCAAGTCGGTAGGGAAAAAGGTCTTTTCCCCAAATGTTGGAGGAGATTAGTTTCTTTAGCTCGTGCCTCACCGTAGCCGAGGTAAACACGAACTCCCTACAAGCTCTCCTTGCCTTGACGAAGCCATAAAGGTCCTTCGTCACTGTGGCCAGATGAGGCTTGGCCACTACCATGAACATTTCATGGACCTTGGGGTCACTTGCCATCGTCTCGAGAGTAGTCTGAAGAGACATTGAGGCAGTTAGTCTTTCTTTTGTATCGAACTCACTTCGCAAAAGAAAGTCAGACAGCTTAGGGAGGTCCTTGCCGAACTGACGTCCGGCAATATCAGCCTCCAACTTTCCCACTGAGACCCTTTCTGTAAAAGGGGGAAGGCTCTAGTAGGCGAGGACACAAAGGAAGGGAGCTTCCTATTCAATGCAGCTACCTTTGAGTTAGAGAAGCCCCTCTCTTTCATCGAGGATGAAAGTAGAGCTTGAGCCTTAGCATGGTCCATCACTATGACCTCCTTCGGCTCTGTCTCCTCCTTTGAAGCTGGTTCCTTCCTCAGTCGGACATAACAGTCCGGATATGATGTCTTGCTGGGCCAGAATTCCACCCTCCAGGGGAACTGAGCCCAGCTTATCCGAGATGACGATCTTTCCAGTCGTCATCGGCATGTGCTCAGCATACCTCCATGGGTTAGCATCTGAGCACAAGGGAAGGTCTTTCACATTGAGCTTTTTCTGGGGCCCATGTGATTCTGCAAGGCACTGCATTCGCAGTTCCATTGCAGCCGCCTTCTCCTGATTCTCCTTCTGCATTTGTTGGATCATTCCAATAATAGAAGAGAGGGCCTGTCCCAGCTCTACTGGGAGACCGGCCGATGTAGAGGGGCTTGAACTTCATCTTGGGCTTCTGCCAGGAGGTCTTCCTCCTGACACCCGTCCACATCAGATATCCTGTCATTTAGCTGGATGTCTTGCATCGCGACCGCGACTTCAGCATCCACCTGGATCTGAACTTAGGGGATCTCCTCTTGAGGCTGGGGAATCACTGCATCAGCTGATGCCTTAGGGAAAAGATACGCCCTCATCTTCTCACTTGGAAGATAAGGGCCAGAAGTGTTCTTTTGGAAGCCCCTTACCCAGGTACGAAGCTTCTTCCTAGCTATTTAAATGTCTCATTAATCAGGTTAGTGCACACAGTACATACCTGAGGGTCCCAATACTGGAGATCATCCTTGGAGACAGCGTATGCTGCGTGTCTCCTACAAAACTCATGTCCGCAGAGGTTCTTGCTGCTGACATTGCAGAAAGCACTTCCCCACTTCGGAGTGTCCTTCTGTAAAGAGAAGAAATTTCCATGAGTATCAAGTGAACTATGTATCACTGGATATGCATAGTATAGCATAACAATTCAGAAAGGAAAGACACACACTTGTGTTTCCCTCACAACCCATTGTTGCAGCCTTCCAGATAATAAAATCAAAATGGTTTATCTCTTCTAGAGTAACCAATGCAAGGTTTCCAGAGGAAACAGGTGGAGCTCACACCTAGGCAATGATTTTAAAATCCTGGATAATAGACAGGGAAGAACTCTGCTTCCTATCTGAGGGCAAAAGCAAAGGGCTGTGCAAGAAAACACAATAGTGTTAGAAGATACAGTGCTGTACCTAAACCTTTACTATAGTTTTCTTCTTACTGTATATGCTATACAGAAGAATACTAGTACAGTATAGGAGGATGTGTGCCGGCCTGCCTTTGCCGGCCGGCACAGACCACAACTAGCTTTAAAGTATACTACTTAACAGCTATAGGGCGGCAGCACTCTGGTTCAAATGCCTGTGCCGGTCGGCATCAACTGCCGGCCGGCAACAGCCAGTGTTGGCCGGCAATGACTGCCGGCCAGCAACTACACAAGGTAGTACCCAGCTGCCGGCCACACTCTTGGTGACCGGCAGACAAGGACTGACATAAGCCGGCCGGCAAAGGTACAAGACCGATGCCAGCCGGCAGCAAAAGAACCAGAGGACTACACCTGCCCGGCTGCCGGCCTCATAGGCCGGCAGCCGGGACAGGTACAGCACTAGAAGAAAATAGAATGGATGCCGGGATAAGAGTGTACACAACCCCCCAAGCCCGGCAACCGAAAGAGTGCATATAAGGAAGGGGAGAAACTTAATTCAGGCTTCCTTGACCAATGCCGTCCGGCTCTGCCGGCAGGCATGGATGAGGGACCAAGAGAGTTCCGGGCAGCACTCGAAAACATAAGACCCTTGCCGGCCAGCATCTCTGCCGGCCGGCAATGGGCTTAGTCAATTCCACATCCCAACCTATACTAGGTCCAGAAGTAGAACGACGTACAGTACAGTAATACCCCTGCCGGCCAGCTCTGCCGGCCGGCAAGGTACAGTACAGTAATGGCTAGGCCATTACGGAGATAGAGGGGGAAGGGACAAGAGGGTCCTGCCAACCTTGCTTTAGTGACAGATCACCCGCAGCCAAGAACTTTGTCTTAGCCTAAGGGAGATCTAAGGGAAAGGGCCAGCAATACTTGCCAGCTTCCAGAGCACCAAAGCAAGGAAGGCGTTGCTACTCCCAAGGGAAGAACTTATCCTCCCCCGAGAACAGCAACAGGACTTAGTCTGGTCGATCACAAAAGAAGGAATCATAACTTACAGAAACCTTCGGTAGTGACCTAAGGGAGCTAAGCTCCCTTTGTAAGTGTTAGGTCAGCGAGGGAGACTCTGCCCCAAGCCAGACAACACGGACTCAGACTAAAAACTCTGTTGTTCTGTCCCTCTTTGAACCAGACTTACTGGAACAGGAAGGTACAGTAACACCCTAGTATAGTTTTATCGAAAATAAATTCGGAAAAAAACACTTAGGGATAAGCCCAAGGCTTAAACAGAGGGAAAGGGATTGCATACCTTCTCCGAAGAAAAGAAAGCAACCGGGGAGTATGATAAAGTATACTAAGGCTCCATAAGCAATTAGCCTAGGCACCAAGAGAATCGATTACCTAATTCACCGAAACTCACACGTATACAATCTTGGAAATATTCCACACAGTCTTAAATGTATAAAATATAGCCTAAAGCTTCAATAACATTTTAATTACACTCGGAAAAACCAAAATCATGCATGAAGTACTAGGACCAAACGACTAGGCTACATGGCCTAGCGTAGGCCAGAATGGCGAATACTTCGCCAAATAATACTAAGCACGAAAGGAAATCCTATGTAAAGCTAAATAGCTAAAATTTATTAAAGCAAAACAACCAGGAATGTCACTCTGACTAACTAATTTATACCTACCGAGTGACAGTGTCCAGGACACCTCTGGTAGGCTACGGCTCTTGTATCAAAGATTAATCCTATTAATCACTCAAAATTTTACCAAGAGCCTACATTTATACATAACAGACACTATACTCAACTTATCCGAGGCCAACGAAGACGGAGAAGCCATGAAAAGCTGAAAAAAATCCAAGATTTGCGAGAAAAACAGGAAAAAACACCGAGTTGTTAAGCTACGCAAAAAGGAATACAGATGGCGCCAGGATTGGCGCCAGGCACGCATACGAATCGGGGGATAGGGAAGCCTTGGGAGCGGCTCCCCTTTTTCTTTCCCGAATTCGTATCTCGTCAATCACCTCCTACGAGACGAAATCTCTGTTCAGGTCGTAGATTGCCATGTGACGTGTCTAGAATACGTCCTCTGATATGTCGCGATATCCCTTTCACGAGAGATACTCGCTCCAGGAGTTAGAATTCTGGTACCTTAAGGTAAATTCTCTGGGAATATCGCCGTAGTTGTAATATACCCTAGGAAGCTACCCTATAGGAACTTCCATCAGGACGACATGGCTTGAGCCCAAAAATATATATATATATATATATATATATATATATATATATATATATATATATATATATATATATATATATATATATATATATATATATATATATACACCTATGTATGTTTACGTGCGTGTGTAGGTAAAAGATACGGGAAGGTTATTTCAGTTCAATAAAATGCCATAATCATAATTTTAATTCGTATAAGCTCTACTGCATTTTTTTATACTGTATATTATTTATCAAAATTGTTTTTACCCACAGCAGCGATGATAATGAATCTAATGTCCGGAATTTGATATATATATATATATATATATATATATATATATATATATATATATATATATATATATATATATATATATATATATATGTATATATATATATATATATATATATATATATATATGTGTGTGTGTGTGTGTGTGTGTGTGTGTGCTTTTGTTTGTGTGTGAGTAGAAGAAAAGGAAAATAAATATGTATCAGCCTCGAAATAGTGCATTTTTCATTTTCTTTAAATTTTTGGAGTACACACCTGGTAATTAAACATTTACCTCTCAATATCTACCAATGTAATAAGACAGTTTAATTCTAAGAAGGCTACCTTGATACAAGCTATACTAATCATTCTTTTCAATTACATATTAAGTTTATTGCTAACGGTTTTCAGCGATATGATTTATTCAAATAATGAAAACATCTGAAAATGGGTTATGCTTTGAATTATTGAATCAATATTATCTCCCACTAATGCCTAGGACCAAATTGGATCACCTGTAAGTCAAATACAGATGAAAGGTGATTAATATCCTCTGCTTGGAAGTATCTAATAATATCATTAAGGAGTTATTATGTATTTTATCCTCCTGAACCCCCCCCCCTTTTTTTTTTTTAAATCTTCTAAATAATTAATTACACCAGTATGATAAAGTTAGCAGAGGCTATAGGTAGTATGTTAGTCAAGGCACCCGTTGAGATATTACCGCTAGAACATTTTTGGTCTCTTTGACTGGCCAAACAGTATTGCATTGTATCCCTTTCACTGGTTAAAGCTCATATAGTCTATGCCAGCAAACACACAGAATAGTCTGACCTATATTCCTCTTCCCTCATACACTTGATAACACTAAAATTACTGAACAATTCTTCATATATGAAGAGGTTAACCACTGCACTATAATTATCAAGTGGCTACTTTCCTGTTGGTAGGGGTAGAAAAAAACTCTCTAGCTATGTTATTCATCACTTCTGGTAGAAGGACACTCCAAAATACAACCGTTGTTCTCTAGTCTTGGGTAATGCCATTGCCTCTACACCATGGTCTTTCAATGTCTTCGGTCAGAGTTCTCTTGCTTGAGGGTACTCTCGGAACACTTCAATTTTGTTTCTCTTCCGCTTGTTATTTTGATGTTTTTGTAGTTTATATCTGAAAGATTTATTTCATTGTTAATATTTTCCTTAAACTTCTCTTGTAGTTTATTTGCTTACTCTTACTGGGCTATTTTCCCTGTGGGACTGCTAGTGCTTATAGCCTCATGCTTTTCCGACTAGTGTAATAGCTTAACTAATAATAATAATAATAATAATAATAATAATAATAATAATAATAATAATAATATTTCACACCCCTCTCTAATTATCTATGTTGTACTGGATTGACAGCCGAAAGCCACATAAACTCTTCTAGATCTTGGCTTCTTTTTCCCACATCTTGATTGACCAAACTAAATTAAGACCTTGCCCTTATGTTGTTTTCTGTTATGGCCGTTTAACCATAATGCAAACAAAACACCCATCGCAAGCCATGTTTCCGAGCTGACGTCACAGCAATGGCTTCCGGCATTCCAAAGATGATGGAAAATTCAAACGTGGTGCAAATCGCTGCAGGGTAGTAAATCAGCGTATGATGTTTGTATTTTTTTATGATCAAATGATTGTACACGCGTAAGAGTTGGAAAAAAGAAAAATATTAGTTATTACATCCGTTTCAGGGCACCTTTAAACGCGGGAAATAAAACTCTTACGTGTCAATATTTTTTCGACAGGATTTGAAATCTATACAAATAGACGAACGGACATCTAATTTGATACTGAGTTAATGTTACGTTATGAGCTTGAAGAGAGTTAAGAGAATATCAAACCTCTATGAATTCATCCTGAGATATTCTCAGAAGATTCCCAATTCCTTCACTCTTCACTCCCTGCGGATATTTTTTTTTTTTATAGAAATTCTGGTAAAAGTAAGGAAAGTTTAACGAACATCTTATGTATTTAATTACATTATCTTTGACATAATGATATCATGGGCCAGTCAATCTAATGATCGACTGCTGATACTATATTCGATCAAGCTTTGTGATAAAGTTATTAAAGTAACTAAACTTGATACCCAGTTTCATAATGCACAAATTAATAAATAGTTGTAATTATAACAATTTATGGATCTTGGCGTTTGAAATCCAAAAATGTATGTGCTCTCATCTGAAGTGTCTCTAAATCGAGACTAATTGTCCTTCTTAGCAAGAAAATTAAATGTCTATTTCAGTATCGCCAATAAATTCATATATCCTTATTGAATGATAATTCAAACATGAATAACATCGGTCTTCTCTCCATTCCATTGCATTTTTTTCATACTTAACATGAAGCGCTATCAAAGGATTTTAAAATGATTATGATAAATCTGACTCACATAATCAGATGATTAACTTTAGAAGCTAACGCCATTTACTTTCTGGAACTTGTTTTTTAATTTTTTTTTTTATAATTTACCTTTGATTTTTTACATAATATTCTTAAAATTGTAACTTTTCCATCTCTATTTTACATCATATATTTGTCTGTCCCTTGTATTATATAAAGTACAAATGCTAACGTAACAAATATCCCATGTCTCTGACACCTATGCTCTGAATCTCTATACTATTTATCTATAATGTTATTTAAATATTCATTGTTATATGATTTGAATAATGTGTATTGAGAATGAACATTTGAACAGAATATTGAATAAAACCTAATGCTTGTTACGTTTAAAGCTTTTCCACGTGTAAAGACAAATCAACTAATTAAAACTGATATAGAAAAATGAAAAAGATATTTGTATTACTTCTTCCATTATCGATGAAATGATTAATGAGAGCAAATATAATCTGAAGTTATAATGGTCCAATTTGGTAAAAGGTACAATATCCTTCAAAAGAACATCTAGCTAAGATGCTACTCATTTCTTAGAACACTCCTCCTGTTATGAATCAGAATTCCTCCGAGTGTTGGCTTTTTTCACATATTTTTGGACATATGAACTCACTCCCATTTATGATCCTGTATAGTACTCTGGTCCTGAGGGTAACTCGCAGAGAGAAAAACCACGCTGGTACTTGAGGACAATTCTTACCCACGTCTTCGCCTTTAGTGATTTGCTGTATGTGGGACTCGCCAGAGGCTTTTAGAGGAAGATTTTTTTATGACCTTTGCAACCTTAGAGATTGTGGGCTGTTAATCATTTTATCTAGATAAATAAATATATAATAATTTTTATCATTTCTAGTGGTACAGAATTGAAACTAACTAAATATTGAAAAAGTAAAGTTATCTGGATAAAAAAAAATGAAGAATCAAATTTATCGGAGAACAGAAAAATCTCTTTTTTTAACAAAATTATAGAGCAAGATTACGAGGTAAAATTGAAAAACCCAAGGATTCAGGTAGTTTGTTATAATCATATGCAGGAAATAAATGTAATACCTGAAAAAAAATCCCTTATAATTTTGTTACTTTCTTATCAGAATCTATCTCATTTAATTTTGAAACTTTCAGAAGTAAAAAAGAAAAAAATAACGCGTAAATATTTATAGCCTTTGCCAAGTGTATTAAAACCAATATGAATTTTTTAAATTTTCAAAATTACTGCATTAAACAGTAGTTTTCTTGAATAATCAATGAAAATGTTTAGGACCATGTTTAAAGCATTCCACGTAATCATTTTAATAATGAGGTACATTTGGGAAAGGGGAAAGCATTGGCAATGAGATGAAATTAGCATTATTATAACACGAAAACCTAAAACACTTCAGGTAACCTTTTTCCACAAATAAATAAGATTTATTCTTTTTATTATAAACATTTTTTTTCCGTTGCTCTACAATGATAATAGGTGCCTAATAATTTAAACAGAGAGATATAAAATTTTGGACGAATGAGGTAATCTATGGGTGACATATATTATTCATGGTATTCGTTAACATTTTGTAATATAATGATTGCGTACTCTCTTCATTCTTATAGTTAATTAATAAGTATTCCAGACAGATATATCGTGTTTGTTTACTTGTCGATCATTTCGTCTTCCCCAACTTCTCATCTTGCCTTCTTTTTCTGGTATCCTTGTGTAATTGATTCATTTTATTCAAAATACAATCGGAGGGCAGTTTGGCCGTTTACTGTATTTTGTTCTTCAAAAACAGTCACCATCTTAACACCACTCCCAAAGAAAAGAGATTTTTCAAATATGTCTTTATATAGATAATCTTATGTGTCTAAAAATAAATGTTCCCACATTTTCGAGGTTCATGTTCCTTTGAGGTGATGTCTCTCTGAAAATTACGACTTGAAAGAGATATAATGATATGATTTAAAGAAAACTAAGAGTCGAATATTATCACTATTTACCAAGATTTTATATTACCTGATTATTACCGAAATGTGTCTCCATTAAAAGAAAAGCCGAGTTGTTGCATGAAATAACAAATAGACATATATGCTAATCTTCTGCTCATTCACTTTGATAGACTGTATTGATGGTGAAGTTAGGTTTAAATCCTATTTATCTTAGTTGGCTGACTGGGAAATTACAAAGTGCCCATCAGGACGTCGGAATGTCAAACAAAGTGACTGAAGGGGAATGCACAATGCATTGCAGAAGGGATTCAGGGATTTTGATTGATTGACAGCTGGTGAACTGGCTGGATTCCTAATTAAATTATATAACCTATAGGGAGAAACTTTCTCTCTCTCTCTCTCTGTCTCTCTCTCTCTCTCTCTCTCTCTCTCTCTCTCTCTCTCTCTCTCTCTCTCTCTCTCTCTCTCTCTCTCTCATATCATTACAGCCCAGGATAAACATTTAAATCATTCTAGAAAGAAATTGAATTTTCTACCGACCTGTCGCTTCTTGGCAGGGATTTAATATATAAATTATTCTGAGAAAAATATTTAATTTACTTTTTCCGGAACCTTCATGCCGTTCCTAAATAGTTAATATTAGGAAAGGAAATTTTTTTTTTACATATGCCTTTTATTTATTTCTCAATCACAGTACTAGAGAGAGAGAGAGAGAGAGAGAGAGAGAGAGAGAGAGAGAGAGAGAGAGAGAGAGAGAGAGAGAGAGAGAGAGAATGCGTTTGATAAAAAAATAAACATTCAGCCACACTTACCTCTGATATTAAGGAGTGAATTGTGTCATGTAATTTATACACGGACACCTTCCTCTCGTCAGATTGCATGTGCTGTATGAAAATTTACCTGGCATATTCGGGTATACGGGATTCGATTCTAAATGACTACCAGATGATTTAACTCTTGTGCCATCTGTCCCCCAGACTAAAAACCTTTATAGTAACATGTGCTAGGTGGCACAACCATCATAAATCCTGAATGAAACTATACCGTTTATGGTTTCTAGAAACAATCTACACTTCATATAAGTGACCATCAATGAATATTTAATAAAAAACCTACGAATTTCGATTCAGTCATCTAGATAAATCGCTTCTTATTTCAATTTCGGTCTCAAGTTCTGGGGAAACACGTATTGTCCCTCTTTAGGTTTTATATTCATTAAAAATATTTAGTGTATCATCCATAACCATTATCAATATAGAAAATATCTTAGTTTTACTCATATTCATTGTGAGTCCTACATTTATGCTTTCTCTATTCAAATGGTCTATAATCCATTGCAATTCCTCCATGACTCATTAAACAGATCTAAGTCATCTACAAATGTTAAGTTAAGATATTCTCCATTATTGTTAATTCCTATATTTTCGGAGTCTTAATTTTTGTAAACTTTTTCTAGGCATGCCATGAATAATTCAGGAGAGATGGGGGTCTTTCTGTAACTACTTTCTCAATCGTAATTTTCTCACTATCTTTACGTATTTTTAAGATTGCTGTACTTTTGTGAAGATATTTTCTTGTGTTCTAACATAGCATTGATCTATTCCTTTTCTTTGAGAGGCTTTCGGTAATAATGAGCGTTCGATAGAATCAGTAGCTACCTCAAAGTCTATAAATGCCATACATAGGGGTTTGTCATACTCTGTGAATTTTTCCATTACCTGATTAATTTCATAGATATGGTCAGTTGTTGAATGACACTTTTAAAGACTTTTTACTCTATCTGAAATGATCTTTAAGATTTCTCTTATATATTATGCAGAGTAAACTTTTTATACTGTAATTTTTGAGGTTTATCGTGTCTCACTTTTTGTGAATTAGTATAATGATAGTTTTTCTAAGTTTTAGGTATAAAGCATTATGGCAGATATTTGGTTTAGAGTTCAGTTAATCTTAATACTATGAAATCTCTTCCATCTACAATCAACTTAATTGTTATGCCATCTTCTCTTTTTTTATTTGCATCTTTTCAATCCTCTTAATACTTTCTTTACTTCTCCGATTGTTACGTTTGGTACCGGCTCATGCGTTGTATTATTACTAATGGTGAAGGTCTTTCCTATATCACTAATGTATAGCACTGTTAAGAAATCCTCTTGACATTTTATCACCTCATCTATATTAATGATAATATTTCCATTTGTATACTTTAAAGAAAACATCTGTTGGTGCCCTATTCCAAGTTTTACTGCCGCTAGAAAGATATCAGGTCTTTGACTGACCAGAAAGTACAACATTGGATCCCACCATCTCCCGTTACGGCTAATTTTTCCTTTCACTTCACACATCGAATAGTCTGGCCTATTATTTCCACATGCTCTTCTGTCCTCGTGCACCTGACAACACTGAGATTGCAAAACTACTTTTTTTCACTCAAGGGGTTAACTACTGCACTCTAGTTGTTTATTGGCTACTTCCTCTTGGTAAGGGTAGAAGAGACTATTTAGCTATGGTAAGCAGCTCTTCTAGCTTGATACTCTAAAATCAAACTATTGTTTTTTAGTCTTGGGTAGTGCCATAACCTTTGTACCATGGTCTTCCACTGTCTTGGGATAGAGTTCCCTTGTTTGAGGGTACACTTGGGCATACTATTCTATATGTTTTTCTTTATCTTGTTATTTTGAAGATTTATAGTTTATATATGACACATTTGTTTTAAAGTTGTTTCTGTTCTTGAAATATTTTATTCTAATTGTTCATCGTGTCTCATATAGATTATTTATTTCCTTATTTCATTTCCTCACACGGCTATTTTCCATGTTGGAGCACTTGTGCTTATAGCATCTTGTTTATTTTTCAACTAGGATTATTCTTTATCAACAACAGCAACGATAATACTACTACTACTACTACTACTACTACTACTAATACTACTACTACTAATAATAATAATAATAATAATAATAATAGGTGGAGTTAAATACTATGGCTGCATTGGAAGAATTCAATTTCTTGTTCAATTTCTTGATTCTTCAGACAATTCTTTTTTCAAGATTGCTAGATTCAGCTAGCAAGTTGGCGAAGCTCATCAGGGTGAAGGATGCAAATCAGGTTAAGGCTGGATGTAATTAACACAAGTACAAGTAATACTCGAAAATTACAGCAGTTAAAGTCAGGAGTGGGTTGCGACCCGTTTCGGAACAGCTTGCTCCGTCTTCAGGCGAGAAGTGAGGCTCTGGCTTGTTGTTGTTGGGGTATTAAAGCCAACACTTGTTGTTGGCACGGGCCTTTCCCTTGGTTGGCCCGTAGGTGATCTGTAAAAATTTTTAAGGTAGTTGCATTAATGGAAATTTTAAAGGTTTTTAGTAGTAGAAAAAGATGTGGATAGGGTAAGGATGGTGGTGGTAGTGGTAGAGGGCCATCATTTCTCGGATAGTGGTAGTTTGAAAAGTGGGGGTGTAAGGCTTTTGAAGATTAGAGAAAAATTGTGCAGGTGGGGTTGTCCAACCCTTTACTCCCTAGGGTCCCTGCAGAGAGATTTTAAGTGGTAGATTAGTTGAGAAGTGAAAGGGGGTGATGTGAATAGAGCCTTACAATGAGGGGATGAGATGGTGCATGGAATGAGGAGGTCTTACCTTGGTGGAGGTAGTGTTGAAAGCAACTGTGCATGTGTGTCTATGCTTTCGACAATTGCTTTTGCCAGTGTGGCTGCCTCTTTCATGGCATGTGGTGTGTTGGTGTCTACAAGTAGATCACCTCGTAGCTGTGCTGTTTCTCTGCATTCTAGTAGATAGTGCAGGA
>NC_090747.1:23221055-23228555 GCF_036898095.1 Palaemon carinicauda
TCATATGGGCTCCAACAGGCACTAGAAGAATTGAAAGACCCAGACCTAAATGGCTAAGGACTATGAAGCGCGAAGTAAAAGAAGATGAACGAAGAAGTATTGATCAGGATAAAGACGAGTGACGAAATCTAACAGTGATCCTGTGCGTCAATATGCATAGGAGACGATGATGGTGATGTATATATATATATATATATATATATATATATATATATATATATATATATATATATATATATATATATATATATATATATATATATATATATATATATATATATGTATGTATATATATATATATATATATATATATATATATATATATATATATATATATATATATATATATATGTATCTATATATATATATATATATATATATATATATATATATATATATATATATATATATATATATATATATATATATATATATATATATATATATATATATATATATATATATATATATATATATATATATATATATATATATATATATATATATATATATATATATATATATTCATTTGGGTGTGTGAAATTATATGTATAGTGGGTGTCTATGTTCCTGTTTATGTATGTATCTTGATAATTATACTATCTTTTCACTTCTTACCAGCATTTGATGCCAGATATTTTATCCATATAAAAAATCCCTTTACCTTTTACATTTCCTAGAGAAAAAAAAATATAAATAAAGAACTGTGTATTAGATTGATAAAAAGATAATCTTCCAGAAAATATTATTAAAAGGGTGTAAAAATACTGTTGAAAAGAAATTTCGAATGAAAAGATATTTCTTTTTTATTTCACGTCTCCTTCGGTCCTGGGCAAACTTCATCTAAAGAGCAACTTGAAGGTTCCGGAAGAAATCTTTTACCCGACTAAAGGAAGGAAAGGAGAAGGAGAAAAATATAACGAAGACTTCCGAGGTCATTCCAAAGGTTGAGTTTCCTAGAAGGGTCACAAATTGTCTATAATATATTTCTGCTTCTCTTCCAAATTTATTGTTCTTGTTTCAGAAAAAATCTTTAACATACATGTGATACTTTATTACCTTATAAAAGCATTAAGTTGATGACAATCTATAATACCTAGTTAAACATAAGAAATATTTATGTTCGTGCATATAGAATGTACAAAAGCAGGATTTTCTGTGAAGTGTATTCTCTATAGAAAAGACTGTGGGAAGATAAGCTGTCTTTTGGAAGCTTACCCAGAGGATCCCATGAGGGGAAAAATGCTGTCTCACGCTCAACTCTGTCATTCTCGTTTTACTTGAGTCTCGTCATTGAAAAAAAAAAGAACACAACAAGAAAAAAGCCATGTATATAATCTCACGACTTATCAACAAAAGTACATTTATTCTATTAACAAGATTTTTTTTTTCATGAAGTTTTGATTTTGGGCATAAATTGCCTTAGAAATACTCTGGAATAGTTAAAATAACGACTTAAATAGAAATAAGCAAGATATGAGATCACTGGGAGGATACAGTTGTAATAGCCCTAGTGTATCTAAAAATGCGATATATGATTATAAAATTTAAGATTACTTATTATATATGGATAAATGAAGAATTGTGTATAACTATAAGTACTTTATTTTTCAAAGCCAAAAAAGAGACACAATACCCAAAAATATATATGAATGAAAAAAATTATTTTGGTTTTCGAAGGAAAAAGGTAGCTATAAAAAATAAGTAATGTGAACTAATGCTGTAAATGTTTGTCCTTTATGATATTATGAAGAGCAACAGTTTACACGTATTGTGACTGCATACTTAATCAATGTTTTTAGCTACTTTTATCTTCAGCCATTGTACTTATGATAAGAAGAGAAATAGGTTATGTATAGAGTGACTGTGCATTTCGAACAATATGTCCTGGACCTAGCAGTGCATGGCTTATCCTGACATCGCCTTTGTTCACTTCGTTTCATTGTAATGTGTCCTTTACCATCAAAGCAAACCTTGTGAGGGATTTGATAAGGTGCTGAACAGTTGCACTTTTTACCTAATTGTTTCCTGTTCGTAGGTATTTTCAAATAGGATTGGCAAATTGCTCTTCTAAATGCAAGCAAATTAATATTCTTTGATGGTTTTTCATCGTCGCTATCTATCAAGTTATATACTCATATATGGGCATTGACAACTACCATGTCCACAATTCCAATGAAAATAGGACAATACCATTTTTTAGCTCTGATTGTTGTTGCATATTTACTGATCCACCAATCATGCAAATCGACACCTCCCATGTATGCACTATAATTTTCTAACACATGAGATTGAGGAACTAAATACTTTAATTTTTATTCCTTCAGCCAAAGTTGCACTTTTTTAAGAGGTTCCACTGTATCATAAATAATTCCAATAGTGACGCATGTATTAACAAGCCATCTTACAAAAAGAATTTCTTCATTAGTGTCAAGGTAAAGCTGTATGTTCCTTTTTTCTGTTTTTTTATTTTTTTTGCTTCCATCAAAGGGCATATCCTTGGCATGTTCTCCCGCACAGTTCCACTTGCTTGATAGCCGAGATTGCGGAGAGGAACCAGTTACTCTTATTCGGTAAATAAGTTATCAAAGAAGACGCTATATGAATGTGGTTCCTTTACGACATCTAGTATGTTCAAGATAACTTTTGATCCAAGCAGTAAGTCTGCTTGTTTGTCTTCAGATGAGCTATTGCCACAATATAGATCCAAATTGTAGCAATAATCATATAATGCCCAAAACTTGTAGCCAAACCTAATTGGCTTACCCCTAATGAATTGTTTCAGGGCGTTAGGACCATAATATTTGACTATCAGTTCATCAACAGCAAGGTGTTCTTCAAAAATATCAAACTTCATAAAAGATTTCTGCGCAGCACCAATCAGTTTTCTTTGAATCCTTCATCCTTTTTATTATTTTCGGCTTCATAATTGTCACAGAAATGTAGAATACTTTTCATTTCTTGGAATCTTGACCTAAACATTGTATTTTTCACGATTTGTAGGCCCAAATCATTATCGTTTGACCAGTATTGTGTTTCTGCAGGAATCTTATTATAACCATATATAAGTAACACTCCGACGAATAATTTGATGTCATCTGAGCTAATTGTAGTTGTGGGCCTGTTCTTACATTCTGTATCATATCAAACACTTTCTTTGATCATGAGTTCTGATATTTCTTCAGAAAAAAAAAATGTTCAAATACTTCAACAGGAGTTGAGCTCTTCAATTGTTCTTTCATGTTTATCAAGTTATTTTCATAGGCCCTACTGCGATCATGAACTTTTGTGTATTCCGATGTCTTGCAATACCATGTTTGTAGAGAATTACATAGTTTTATTTTTTTTGTTTGGTGCTTGCTTTGTTTTCACTCTAATTTCTAAATGATTAGCAACAATTTCTCCTGTTGTATCATCAGTTACTTCTTCACTGACATTCTGATGGTTCAACAGTAAACACATTGGGACCTGTCTAATTTGTAATCACTTCCTTCCAATGATCTCATATGAGATCGGCAACTTTTATAGTCTTCTATTCTCTTTATACTACATTGATTATAGTTTTTTAAGCATTCAAATGTTTAATGTATGTTACTTCAACATATACCATCTGCTATTATCTTCTAATTGTAGTTTAGTATGACTTTTTTTTAATAATTTTATATTGACACTTCTCCCTGGTCAAATTCTGATAATTTTCAACTAATGTTTTGTTAAATTTTCTGTGAAATATTAGAAAACCTTATTAGAATATCAGAGAAATATACCAAGTAGTTATGGCAAAAAGGTTAGATATGTATAAATATTGACAGATAATTAGGAAATTTGTGTTTTCTAAGTGATCCCGTATGAGATCACTGGTGGGTAATGGGTGAAAGCGAAATCTGAGTCCTAAAATGTGCATATAACTTACAATTTATAATATATTCCAAACAAACAATTTAATTTTCTATGTCAATTTCTACTGAAGGGAGCAATGATTTCAATATTCAGGTTCAAACTTTATAAAAAAGAACGTCTCATATATGTGAGTTAATTACAAAATTACAGAATTACTGTACAAAAACAAGCACACACACACACACACACACGAACACACATACACACACATACACACACACACATATATATATATATATATATATATATATATATATATATATATATATATATATATATATATATATATATATATATATATATATATATATATATATATATATATATATATATATATATATATATAAATAGGTAGTAGGCTGGCTAGGGCACCAGGCGATCGTTGAGATACTACCACTAGAGAGCTATTGAAACCTTTGACTGGTCAGACAGTATTGCATTGGATACCTCTCTCTGGTTACGGCTTATTGTTTCTTTGCCTACACATGCACCATGGTCTTCCACTCTCTTGGATTAGAGTTCACTAGCTTGAGGGTACAATCTGGCACACTTTTTTTTATCTCATTTTCTTTCTCTTCCTCTTGGATGCGTGGTGGTTTATTAAAAGGTTGTCTTCTCTTATCTGAATGTCCTCCCGTCAGTTGAAGTGGCTACCTTAAGGGTATTTAACCTTGCATGGAATATCGGCTCCTCCACGTGGACCAGTTTTTCTGACTTTTTATTTAGTCTCTAGGTTTGATCAGTCACTCTATTTATGATTCTGTAAATAGTGTCCTTGTTATAATTCTTGTTAATTTAGATTGTAAGTATGGTGTCTCGTTTTTGTTACTTTTATTTCTTATGCTTTGTGGAGACATTGGGTGAAATCAGTGACCAGAACATCCTAAATATCCGCAATGTTGTCTTCTGTTATGCAATATTCATGGTCTTCATGCAAATATTCAAGACCTTACAGTTGCATCTAGACAGTATGATATTCTTTTTTGCTCAGAAACTTTGGTTTTTCATCACAGGCTTGGATATACTTAATCGAGATTTATTCAGAGTGCGAAATACAGAACATGATTTTAGCAGAATTCCTGAATATTTGACACTGGAAGAAACTATCAATGCCAACACTTCATCTTGACTGACAGGAATCTCCTTTCAATAATAATTGTTATTTTGGCTGCAGATTTATGGTAACAAAGGCTACCCAAGCATCGCTTAGTGGTCAGCTGCAAGAGATGACAGGATTCATTAGCAAAGAAGATGTTACTGCAGAACATAGGCCAAGACAAATTCAATATGATAATGAGGGTCTTCAGAAACTCTTCAAAGAAATCTTAGAATGAACAATTAATGTAATAGTCGGAGAGCTTCAGAGGTATTGTAAAATATTTCCCCTGGAAAAGGTAAAAATGATAACATCCGTGAAAGCCTCCTCAATGTACCAACCAAGTAATTCATCCGTGCTAGCGTGAGTGATTGAAATATGTTTGAAAGTCAAATATTAAACGAAAAGCTCAAAAACTTTGTAGATACCTGTGCATGCAATTGTCAGCCAAAGAACGAGAGTTGCATTGCTCAGCAGATCCTGTGTCCTGAAAGGACGTCTCCTTGTACTGTCCCTCAAGGAGAGACTTGACATGCCGCATATTCTCCAGTATCCATTGATCCTAGTACCTCAATCCATTTCTAGTCATGAAGAAGTAATGGTAAAGACCAATAAGAGTGCCCTCTTTAATATATTGTAGAGTAATGTTAAAGTTCTTGAACGGCAGCCAAAAGAAGTCAGTGCTGACATCATAGATGGACAGTTCCTATTACATAGCTTGCCGCAAAATTTGCCCCTACTTATAGAGGGTTAGCCAGAAGTATTCTTACCTAGAGTTTAACATCAGCCAAACGCATTCACATAGCCTTTGATGATCATCCACAGCCTTCAAAAAGGACACTTAAAGAGACAGGTGAGAATCTGAAAACTGAACCTTCATCATCACAGGGTCAGAGCAGAGACTAGTGCCAGGAAATCTAAATAATCATCTAAAGTCTAAGTCCTTCATAATTCAGCTACCTCAATTTCTTGCCAATGAATAACAAGATTCTTCATATGCTAACTTTTCTGGTGATCATGAAGTCTTCCTAGATGTCCAATGGGAATGTTACAAGATCCATCCAAAGCGGATGGATTAAATAAAAATTACGAGGAAGCGAACACGAAGATTTGTCTGCATTTCTCATCAGCTGATCATGAGTTTGGATGGATAGTGTTCAGGGCATCCGACACAGATATTGCAGTAATGTTATTCCATCATTGCAATAGATTTCAGTCAACATCATATGGGATGGATATTGGAACAGTTGCTAAGAACAATCGTCATTACGTCAGCCTGATTGCAATATGAAAGAGGCTAGGACCAGATCTTTGTGAATTGTTGCCAGCTTTCCATGCCTTCACGGGATAAGACTATACAGCCACGTTTGTCAGGAGAGGGAATGTCAGGCCTCTGCAAACTATAGAAAAGCAGCCTGACTATCAGAAGACTTTCATAGTAATAGTTATGAACTCTACTGTTTCTAACACGACGAAAGAAGCTCTTCAGAGGTTCACAGCCACAATCTATGGAGCTGAGGATAGAAGAAAACTCTAGCTTGATGAATAGGGGTATAAGAAGTTTATAAAGACATATGAACCAAAGGAAAATTTAATACACCCACTAGCATACATGAAGAGCGTAGATGCAAGTGGAATACAACATTGCAAATACAAGCTCAGTCCTCACATTAAGCGTGCCTTATTTGTTTCTAACAGGTGCACAAGAGCAAACCAAACTTATGTAGAGCAGCACCCTCATAATAAAATAGCTGGTAGTTGGTTAATAACCATTACAAACAGGTCTGGTTTGAAGTGGAGCAATTCCCTGAATGCTTTATCCCAGATACAGAGGATTTAGAATCCTTGGACAATGATAAGAAGGACGACTTGGACATTGTATCTCCAGATCAAGATGGGTGTTGGGATGAGGATGACTAGAATCAAGGTACAGGAAGGCAGGCTGAGAATAAAAATACTTGTGGAACTCATGATTATAACCATATTCATATATCTTTATCCTAAGAGAGAGAGAGAGAGAGAGAGAGAGAGAGAGAGAGAGAGAGAGAGAGAGAGAGAGAGAGAGAGAGATGCAGCAGCAGTTTTAATGTTTCATCTTATAAACTGTAGCAATAAATGTATAGCAAATGTGACACATTTATGTGTAAATAGATTAATATGAGTATTTTGGTTTTAAAGAGCATACTCACTTGCAAATACAAATGTCATCCCCTAAAGCAGTATATTATTAGATAGTAATATTTTACCATATCTACTACTACTACCTACTTGCAAAAGGTTTAAACATTAGATTTAAAAAAATAAATAATTCATGAGTTAGATAAGTTACATTTTAATTGAATTGAATTGTAAACATTATTGACATGTATTGTATTTTGCTATCCACCAGTGCACCTTTTTCTTGTATTCACTCTTCAACTGTGCACATTTTCTTGTATGAATAAATACTTAAATATATAAACTTGCAATTCCTATATTCTTCTATATCATATAAAACAGAATTC
>NC_090747.1:23233555-23236055 GCF_036898095.1 Palaemon carinicauda
CACAACATTACCCACCAGATTTTGATAGTGGACCACCTTGGACACATTTTTAGCGAGGGTGTTTGTTCTGAAACCCGGCAGTAATGGAGATTTTCACTAGTTTGTTAGAAATGCTCTGATGCAAAATCGCTCCAAAAGTTAGGGGTACGGGAAATTAAAATTAACACAACATTGCACACAATTAACCTATGGTTTTGTGTTGGTGCTTAAATTGAAGCTAGTTTAGTTATCTACAACATGAAAAAAAGTTCAAGGTCATCAGATGAAAGTCAAGGTCACCAGAGGTCAAAGTGTGACGTAGTTTTACTTATGCTTGAAATTAAGACTTTCTTTCATTTGAAGGCCAACAAAAAACTCATGATTATATAACTGTTTATTTGAATGCACATCTGAATACCATACAATAGTAGGTAATTTTAGAAAAAGAATTGAAGTCTCTAACACAAATAGCGAAAATCGGTAACTTTTGCCAATTACATACATGCAAAAGACAGACATACGGCAATGCACAGGAACATCATTTAACTTAACAGATATGATAAGAAGGGTACCAAAATAATTTTCCATCAACCTTTACACCAACATTTTAGAAGAATATCAGTTGCATGCATGAAACCTATTTACTAGTGAAACGATTCTATGATACCGGATTTCTACAGCCTGTGTTGTTTGACTGGCAGCTGCAGTAGGGGCAACATGTAATTTGATTTTGTCTCCAAGGACAGCGCTGGGTAGCACAGGCAGAACATTTGCATGGGAGTGGAAAATCATTTGGAAGCAATAACTGCATTCTCTCGGGCAGCAGAGCGCAGTAATCTTGATAGAAGCCAAACTCGCACGGGTTTAGTTCTACATTGTTAAGGCAGTGTAACTGCAAGTATGTCCCATAGAATGCTCGAAGTATGTGTCCTTTAACTGAGCGACTAGTTGGAGGAAGGTCTAATATGGTCTTCTTGCTGTGATGGTAGAGATGATACCTCAGCTGGTCCATTGATTTACATGGTGTTCCAGATTTGAAGACGTTCACAAGATACTCTTCAAGTGCCGCAAAGTCAATATTGGTTGGATCCTTCCCAAATTCACAGAGATATTGAGCACGCTTTGCTTTCAAACCAGAAGATTTAGTTCCAAATTTGCTTGATGAATCACAACCAGTAAGGTGATGGAGTGGTAGTATGACTTTGCGGACCTCAGGGTCCATCTTCTCTGCCAAGGTATGCAGTGGTATGTGTCTGGTTGCATTTCCCACACCTGCTCTTATCCACAGTTCCTTGAGGCCATAACCTCTCAAGAGACCCCAGTAATGAAGTCCAAGTACCAGGACATCTGTGTCATTTGACAATAAGATGATTCTTGAAGCTCCACCCTTAACAGCATGCAGGGAATGTGGGATCATTCTCACGTCGGCCTCTTCAATTCTGTGATTTAGTTCAGGCAGTTGGATGCTGATATCATTAAAAACACCTCTGCATGGTTTGGTTTCACTAAGTCCAAATGCACTCACCACTATGTCTGCTGTTTGCATTGGGTTCTCCAAAATGTGCTCCCGAATTAACCCTTGGAGCTTTGCTTTGTTCATAGATGAAGCCCAGAATAATTCCATGGTGACTGGTAATGGTGTTCCAGGTGACATATCATTCAGGTCAATTGGGCTATATCTACATCTCCATGCTCGTTCACTGTCTTTAACTGAACCCTCAATATATATGTCAAACACAAAGTCGATACGATTTGCATTGTTGCAAAGGCCATGCACATAACCCAGAAAATGTGTGCAGAGATCACCAAAGGTATTGATATTAACCGTTCGCATTCGACGCAAGTAACCCATGACATCCACAATTGCAGCAGTATTCGCAGGTGTCCATGCTGGTGGCTGCAGGTAGTCCTTTGCATCAAGCAACTTCCCCAATTCATGGCAGAGGTCACTTTTGTTTGGTTTGACCATTAGCCCTTCTGAGTCGAAGAGATAGTTTGTGTCAATCAGGTCATAAGTGAGCAGGTCTTGTAAGTCATACCCTTGCACTCTGGCAATGTCAAAGATCTTCTGAGTTTCCGCCAACTGCTTCTGGTTCTCTTTGGCTTTTGTTTGGCGAGTGTGCTTTGCTGCTGTGTTGCTTTTAAATAAGTTTTCAGATTTCAGCGGTGGATGGTGTCAGAGATTAAACGTTGTCTTGTCACACAGTGTCATGACTTCCACCAATTCCAGACAAAGTGTTTTCCTCATGATCAAAGTTGTCAAATGCGCCAATAGTAAATCTACTTCGATCAAACGGACTGGGAAGAACCTGACCCCGATTTGATTCAGTGATATATGAAGCCATATCACAATGATAGCGAAGAACCTCATCATAACTGGTTGCAAGTCCAAACCGATTAAAACTTGAGATGAGAATTTTTGACCTGCAAGCATTGTATATTGCTTCTGAGTTCAGCATGTGCAGAGGAGTGCGCTTTCTACCATTGTTCACTATGTAAAACATGACCTGATAAACAGAGA
>NC_090747.1:23248555-23263555 GCF_036898095.1 Palaemon carinicauda
GTGCTCTTCTGATTTCTAGTTATTTTATCCGTTCTCGTGACTTTATTATATTCATAGTACTTTATAAGTATCAATGGCCATAGAAGTAAAGCATTTCTTGACAATCATATTAATTCTATTTTTTTTTAATTCATAATCTTTGCAAATTAATGCATTTTTTTTTTTAATTTGAGTTTGAGTATGTGTCATCAATAGCCTACCACTTAATGTTGCAAGTGAGGTGTTATTAGACTATACTACCCAGGACTGTGAGAGTTCCTTTGTAACAGTATTGAAACATGAACTGAAAGAAAGGAAACCGAAGAAAGTTATTGTTGAATATTTGATAAGATATAATTTTCATTATTAAGGAATGAAAAAGTTCAATATAATAGAGTTCTTGTTGGACTAAAGATAGAGAATGACATAAATATCAACCTTAATTTTTTTGCTCAACACACACACACACACACACACACACACACACACACACATATATATATATATATATATATATATATATATATATAAGAATGAACAAGGTAATAAGTATATTACATCAAACGTAAGGTAATATGGTATAGCTATAGAAACGGGTTAATTATCCACTTATGAATTTATAGAAAAAGGCTAATTGACTTTGCTAACAGAAAGGTTATATAGGACAAGATAAATAAATGATATTGGATACAAAAATGAAACACGATATCAGATGTTCAATACAATACTGTTATTTTAACGTGTTTTTTTTTTTTTTAGGTTAAATATTCAAATGATGTGTAGTGCATTAAGCAGAGCCTCATTGCCAAAGCTGTCAATATCAATTTTGGTGCCTCTAATCAATGTTTCTATAAGTGTCTTTTCTTTCAATGTAAATAATCTTATTACATTCTCTCTAGCCTTTTGATAAAAGATTTTCCGAAAATTCTTCCCACATTGTTATTCTCGAATTAATGAGATGATCATAGATCTTCATTAACACCTATAAATGAATTAAAGTTATCCCGTAATTTTTACACAATAACAGCGTTCGATGTGAGGGATTTTTGTTGGTTATTATTAACATAATACACATGAAGGATTCATCTGAAAGAAGAGTACGCTCTGAACAGAGATGAACTCGCTAGTGTTGCATAATAACAAAAAGCAAAAAATGATACGGACATCAACGTGATGCAGTGGTAGTAAAGAACCAAGGTGACCCACCTAAGGACTACAATATAAGGACAGACGGGGAGTTACAAGAGCATTGACCAGATGTCACTCTGGTCGACAATACGCAAAAGAAAATATCAGTGATAAGTGTCACAGTAACGTGACACTTGAAGGCGGAAGATACATGGAGAGACAAATAAAGAGAAGTACCCAGACATACGAATTCAAATGAGAAGACTTTGGTATATATATAGATCGAATAATGCTGATAAACATCGGAGTACTAGGGAATAACCTAAACCATTGAAAGGGAATCTTTAGGAAGCTGAAGCGGAAAAGAATACGACTGAAAACAGCAGGTATATTGAGGAAACTGAGGGATACCTAAGAAGCCTGAAAGCAACACAGGACTTCTTCCCCACCGTTATCCTTGCATTAAGGGGTCAGTTGCCTGATGCGACTTTTCAAATGCCTTCAATCAACGGCCTCCTCTTCAACCAAATCTTTTCTCTTCATATCATCCTTCACTTTTTCTCGACATCTAATTCTCAGGATGCCTGAAAAATTTGAATCAATCAATCAATCAATTGTCATGTAATTACTCTGCTTCCCTCCTGATCTTTTCCCCCTACATAGGTTCCTCCAAAGACCTCCTTACTCCCTCCCCACCATCCACCCTCAACACGTGCTCACGCCATCTCGTTTGTGACACTCTTATCATCACAGTAATCTTCACTACACCTGCCTTTCTTCGTATTTCATCATTTTCCAATCTCTCCAGAAGTGACATTTCCTTAGCATTCTCGTCTCTGTTCTCTCAAGCTTTGCTTGCTCTTTTTTTCCCCATACCTTATCTTTGGTCCTAATACTGTGCTATAGATATTGACTTTTGCTTAGATTGCCCTTTTCCTATCACATACCACTCCTGCTACCTTCCTCCACTTTCCCCATGATGCTTTTATCCTATTTTCAGAACTCAGCGTCTCATCCTCTCTCCTGATCTATAAATCCCATGTATATAATTAGATTCCAAATATCTAAATAGTTCAACCTGTTTTATAACTTCTCTTCTACTTTCATGTATGACTATCCTGTCCCTACCTTCCTTACTGCTAACCATGGTTTCAACATTATCCGCATTCACCCTAAACCACTCCCTCTTTCCACAGTCTCTTGGCAACTTACATCCTTTCTTTGTAATTCTTCTTCATTTTCAACAGTAATAACCAAATCATCAGCATATAACGACTCCCACAACTCTTCCTTTCTGATAATTTAACTTTACACATCCAAGACTAACAAAAATTAAAAAAAATAAACCTAAATGCTGACCACTGACCAAAAACTATAAACATGGGCTCTGAAGACTGGTATTAACGAAGCAATAATAATATTAATTAACAGTCTCATGCCTTTCCTTGATTTATAAATGTTGAACTCTTCTGGAATATACAACGAAAAATTTGAAAACTTGTTTTTAACTTCTGCCTATCAAAATTATATTTGAAATAAGAAAAACATAAGACAAAGAAAAATACGATTAAAGCTGAACCACATCTGCAGAGTGAATCAAACAAATGAATCTTTCAAAGGTGTAAGGTCATCATGTTAATCTAATAAGTTATTCAAAATGAGAGATGCAAATGACCTCATTATGAAGGCTAAAGTGACTGTTAACAATAAATTTGATGCTGCCAGTCTAAGTATATATTAAAATAGTGCTGATCTGCCATTCTAAATTAAAATTCCATTCCCGTTTTATATATGATAGGAGATTTAACGAGCGTTTCTTACATATGATTTGGTCGAATTTTGGTAATATCTAATTAGTTTCTTTCGAGTTCAACAAATAGCTTAATTTTTTTTTCCTTTGGAAAAGCAGACGTATATAGAACAATCTCTTCTTAACTTTGTCACTTCTGATAGGACCAACTAATAAAATGGTTTCTTTTTAAATAAAGGGATATATTACTTTATATAATCTCGTTTTATTTAACCAAAGCTTTCCATCCTTTGATTATGCTTCTTTTAATTTCGGTGTCATATCCTTGGGAAACGATTACTATCTGTGTTAACACTTATTTGTTGGCTCTCAGCATTTTCATTTAAAATCATGTTAGTTTTGCTTACATTCAATAACAGTCCTACAATGTCCAATTTCCTTATACGAATATCCTATAATGTTTGGCATTTGGTATACATGCACGCAGTCAATCACAAACACACATACACACACACAAAGACACACACATATATGTATATATATGTATGTATATATATATATATATATATATATATATATATATATATATATATATATATATATGTGTGTGTGTGTGTGCATATCTATATATATATATCTATCTATCTATCTATATATATATATAATATATATATATATATATATATATATATATATATATATATATATATATATATGCATATATCTGTGTATATATCTAAATATCTATCTATCTATCTATCTATCTATCTATCTATATATATATATATATATATATATATATATATATATATATATATATATATGTATACATAAATGTGTGTGTATATGTGTATGTATGTGTGTATGTGTATGTGGGATTCTTTGCTTTTATGTATATCAATATTACACATGATATATTGAGCTCAGTTCGTGTCTTTGTTGATCATAAAAAAATCTGAGTGATCACATTATTTTGTTGTTATCAGGTTTATTGTGTTTTTACATATACCAAAAATATATAAATAATAGTTTCCAAGGATCCCCTTTACCATAATACTGCCCTATTATACGAGATATTCTGTAATAGGTAAAAAAGTTTTAGGTTTAATGGTTTGTATTTGCTTAAATATGTTTTTTTTATTAACCTTAATTTTCTATCTAAAAGTTATATTTTCTAAAATGATGCCGGAGGATTTAACTACATAGAATACATCCGATAATGCAATCTTTTAATTTACCATTGATTACAAGATAGATACTAGGTGTCAGATTGCAAGCAACGTATCCCTTTTGAAATTTACGTCTGTATAATGATAAATGAATTGAAATGGGACTGACCAAACAGTCGAATATGCCAACATATTACGAATCATTGAGTTACTCATCATAATTCGACCATTCTTTTTAGAAATAAAAGATAAAACAAGTGGAAGAACCAAAAAATAACAGGATAGCATAGGGCTTTGTATTGACTCCGTTTTGTTTAACATTTATACAAATGACCAACCAGCGTTTCGGGATATACGAAGATTCATATACGCACACGACCTATGCATTGCAACAGAGTCACGATTCTTTGAAGAAATAGAGGAACGACTATCAAGAACTTTACCTTATCTCTCAGTATACTAAGAAAGTGGCACATTACAGCTAATTCCACCAAATCACAGCTGTGTGCATCCCACCTTAACAATCAAGAAGCTAACCGGAAACTAAAGATCGTATGGAAAAATAAAGAATTAGCCACCCAGAAATATCCGTCATATCCAGGTTTTATTCTTGACAGAACTTTTAGCTGTAAAAAATACACAAAGAATCTAAAGAAAAAAACTTTCAACAAGATAAAAACCTATTTAGTAAATTAGCTAACACCATCCTGGGATTAGATCCAAAAACCTTTAAGCAAACAGTTCTAGCTGTCTGCTATTCTACTGTAGAATATTGTTCACCAGTGTGGGAAAGATCGTGCCACACAATGAAAGTGATTTTAGAGCTTAGTAGAGCCTGTCAAATAAACAGTGGCAAAATTAAGGCAACCCCATTATCATCTCTTTATAGGCTGCATGACATGAGGTTACCCAAAAAATTAAGGGTTAAAGGGTAACGGCTCATTTTGTCTTTGCCTACACACACTGAATAGTCCTACTTATTATTTCCATATTCTTCTCTGTCTTCATATACCTGACAACATTGAGTTTATCATACAATTACTCTTCACTCAAGGGGTTAAGTACTGCAATGAAATTGTTCATTGGCTACTTTCCTTTTGGTATGGGTAGAAGAAGAAATAGCTATAGTAAGCAGTTCTTAGAGGAAAAAGACAAAAAATAAAACAATTGTTCTCTAGGCTTAGGTAGGGCCGTAGCCTCTGTACTATAGCCATCTACTGTCTTGGATTATAGTTATCTTGTTTGAGGGTACACTTTGCCACACTATCTTATTTCTCTTCCTCTTGCTTTTATTTAATTTTTTTATATAGTTTATATAAGCGATATCTAATTTACTGTTGTTAATGCTCTCAAAATATTCTATTTTGATTGTTTATTAATCTCTTGTAGTTTATTTCCTCATTTCATTTCCTCACTAATCTATTTTTTTCCTGTTGGAGCCCTTTGTCTTTTAGCATCTTTTTTTTCAAGTAGAGTTATAGCCAAGCTTACAATAATAATAATAATAATAATAATAATAATAATAATAATAATAATGATTTTAGGCATCAAATTCATGAACAACAAGCAACAAGATGGCGGCTAAAATGAAGAAAAAGCTTCATGGCAAGGTGGAGGGGGTCCTGAAAACCTAACCCTAGTTTATTTCCTCATTTCATTTCCTCACTAATCTATTTTTTTCCTGTTGGAGCCCTTTGTCTTTTAGCATCTTCCTTTTTCAATTAGAGTTATAGCCTAGCTTATGATAATAATAATAATAATAATAATAATAATAATAATAATAATAATAATAATAATAATAATAATAATAATGATAATAATAATAATAATAATAATAATAATAATAATAATAATAATAATAATAATAATAATAATAATAATAATAATAATAATTTTAGGCATCAACTCCATGAACAACAGGCAACAAGATGGCGGCTAAAATGAAGAAAAAGCTTCATGGCAACGGGGAGGGGGTCCTGAAAATCTAACCCAGTCCATCTACAGGCTGATGGAAGGGAGGGAGAGTAACTTTAATTCAACCTTAGCGAACTGTAATTCAACCTCAGCGACACCTACCTTGTTGAGCGTCCCTTAATTAAATAATAGAAGTGGACCACCTAAATCAACGAGCAAGATCCAAGGTTTGGAAAACAGGAGATACACTTGAGTAGTGGGGAATAATTCAACCAACGCTGATTGCACCAGCCTTGTGGTGAATTCCCCAAGACCATGGATCATAGCCTCTTTTACTGTCCACTGGGACTTGCATGCTCTAATGTAGATCTACAGGAAGTAAATGAAAGTAATCCATTGGATTCACGTGTGGTGCGATAGGATCTGAGTGAGATAATCAACACTTAGAAGTCATAAATAGCCTCGGTATTTTGACACATGAAGTTTATTTGAACTTCTCAGATGGGGTTTCTGATATGAAAGAAAAAATAATAATTATATCTCATCTGAAGCTTTCATAGAAGAAAGGAAGAATGTATGAATTAAGCGAAACTCCATGTAATCATTTATTTTACTATTTGATTAATTTATTTTTTTTCAATAATTCTATGGCCTACATTTCCCATGATGATAAGGAAACTGAGGTTTCATAAAACATTACAAATATTAAAAAAAAAACACACACACAAATAACAAAATTATACTTAACCAAACCGTTTCAGTTGAACTATATTTATTCCTTCTATATTTAAAGTACGATTTAATTGATATTTATTTTAAACAGCAATAATAAAACAAATAGGATATATTGCTCAAATTTTATTACCGAAAACAAAGGTAATTAAGGATATTTTTCAACTGGGTTTTGTAATATATCTTTTTATTATAAGAACTTCCTGAAAAGTCCTTTTGCATTTATTTGATGTTGCACATGAGAAAAAACCCTGGCCTCTTAGCTAATGATCTTATTATTGTTTTGAATTGAAACACGTAGTCTTCTGTTTCCATAACATATCAGTAATTTTTATATGTTCTGTAAAACTCAATATAATTCATGGGTTTCATCATTTAATTAATTGAAAATTTAGATAAGGAGTAATCATTGCCACATACTCTTTATGTATGATATATATATATGTATATATATATATAAATATATATATATATATATATATATATATATATATATATATATATATATATATATATATATATATATATATATATATATATATATATATATATATATATATATATATATATATATATATATATATATATATATATATATATATATATATATAAAATATATATATATATATATATATATATATATATATATATATATATATATATATATATATAAAAGTAAACACACATACACACATACTGTATATATATATATATATATATATATATATATATATATATATATATATATATACATATATATATATATGTGTGTATATATATATATATATATATATATATATATATATATATATGTGTGTGTGTGTGTGTGTTAGTGTGTATATATACTATATAAATACACACAAACATATATATATATATATATATATATATATATATATATATATATATATATATATATATATATATAGATCAAACTACTCATGACATGATTTTCAGAATCCTTAACCAGGTTAGACCAGATCTTAATCCAGTTTCAGTCACTCTTGATTATGAAAGAGCAGCTCTCTATAGCATTAAAGTTTGTTTTCCCAACACAATCATTTATGGGTGGTTTCCCATTTCGGACAGTGCATGTGGAAAGAAATGCAGCGTTTGGAACTATAGACTTGGTATAAGGATCCGGACAATACAATAGTTGTAAAGTCTTTTCAAGCTTTGGCATTTTTGTATGTTAATGATGTTATCGATACCGTAGCTGAAACTTTCTCATAGTTTAATGAAGAAACTGATGGTATTTTGTCCGGATTTCTAGGCTACTTTGAAGCGACGTAGATCGGTCTAGTTCAACGTGGACGCTGAAGGCCATTATCTTATATCAGAATGTGGAATACTTTTGAGCGAACTAGTCTTGGCCTTCCGAGGACTATAGACTTCTGAAGGGATGGCACAGAGCATTCCAACAGAGAATGGCAATTACCCACCCTTCTGTTTGCTGTTTGGTCACTAAGATAAGGAGAGAGCAATCGGGCTAGGAGTAACAAATAGAGATGCTCAATTCTGGAGTTGCACTGATATCTTGAAAGAAGAATCATTAGATCTTGAATACGAGGCTCAGGTCTATTATCGAGAATTACGAGTCGTATGAAAAAGTAGATTTTCTGCAGACAATTGCTCACAGTCGTTAAATCTTTTTTTTAGTTTTTTTTTTTTTGGTAATAAACTTTTTTTTAATCACATTGAACCACAATAAATTTATTGTACAAAAATTTTGACTCTTTTATTGATTTTATTGCATAACATTTTTTAAATCATATTTTACTACACTAAACTTATTGTTACTACACTTTTTGGCCAAAAGTCCTTTAAGCTAAATGTCCATTTGGCCAAAAGTCCTCTAAGCCAAAAGTCCTCTAAGCCAAATGTCCATACGGTCAAAAGTCCTATAAGTTAAATATCCGTTGGCCAAATGTACGTCGTTCAAAAGTCAGGTCATGGTTTCATACACGCTCATACACTGTAACGGTTTTCCTTTTTTTTTTTTTTTTATCTTATCACTCGTTCTTCCCTGCACTGGAAATGGATCAACCTGTGTAAGCATGCTAGCCCATGTTGGCTTATGTTTGATTTTTGTGACGTTCTCGCTATAAGTCAGTGTATTTGAACTGAATGAGTGTTTAATAGAGTTCAGTTGCATTCACCCATGTACAACAGATGTTTCATACAAGCTCACACACTGCAGTGTTTCCAAAAAGAATGTTTAGTGACCCCATTAGCAACTACCTCCGCATATATTCTGTAGCTAATAAATACTCAGCCCTGGGAAGAATTTTTCTCCAATCGGGTGTTTTCCATGTAGGAAAATTTTACAAGCTTTATGAAAAAAAAAGAAAAAAAATATCTAGTTCAGGTAATAAATTATGAGTTGTATTACAGATAGTACATGATAGGTGGTATTAATGCTAGTAATTGATAGGTTGAATTAGTAAATAATAATTTGTAGTTTACCAAGTAAATGATTGGTTATAGTATAGCTATTGTCTATTTCATCCTAGTTGGTAACTACAGCCGAACCCAGTTTGAAAGCTCGTCGCTGCTACTTGGCACTTGGTTCAAGCATCCTCCCCTCACGTTGATCTACGACGTAGCAAAACACTGGATTTGTCCGGGGTACAGGATGTTCATTTTTGCTTCATACCTCACTTAGTATGCGTACTATCCTCCTGGATCTTTGTTTATATTCATGCCAAAAAAAAAAAAATCAATAAATAAATAAATAAGATTGTTGTCTGGCATCAAGGACGGACATGAGCTCGGAAAACATGAGCATATGGAACATCAAGTGATTTTGTATTAATTTCCTTTTACATCAATTAAAATGAACTTCCCAGCAAAATTCTATATTTTCTATAATGTAAGACTCCTATGGCAAGAAGATGGATTGTTTCTACATTTCTCTACGCTTTATATATACACGAGCTAAATATCTGTTAGAAAAAAATCAACATGTAATTGGGAGCAGTATAAAGCTTCTCAGGTGATAGCTTCACTTCAACTCGTGTTTCAAAATTCATTTTAGGCGAAATGGATTTTTTTCTACCGAAATTATAGTCTTTCATTATTAATCGGTTTGTTACCAAAGAAATAATTAGAATCGACCCGAAATAAGTAAGCTACGAAGGAAAAAATCAAAAGTTCTTGTGATGGGTAACAGAGAATTTTGATGACAGCTGGTGATCATCTGTAGGCGGGAAGCCTTCAGCATCGATGAAATGTCAGTAAAATTTGTAATGACATAGCTGTACAAAGCAAAATATTTCACCATTATTTCCCTTGCTTGCATTGTTTTTGTAGGTTAATGACATACGAGATAACTTTTTTCTACAAAATCCACCAGGTTTTATTTACGTTTGCATAATATTTCTAGGTAAAAACAGCATATAAAAATATATATAAAGTTTTCCAGCACACGTTTCACTTCAGCTGATATTTTCTTCAATGTAATACTCTGCATCTATCTTAAATCTGTGTGTGACCGAAGAACCAGGTAGATATTGCGCATAATAAGTGAGGTATAAAGCTCCAGTTGTCAGCAAGGATAAAGCAAACTTTAGTAAATGATAGGTTTTAGTTCAGCTAGTAAACGCAACTAGTAAATGATAGGCTGTAGTAAAGCTAATAATTGATAGGTTTTAGTAAAGCTAGTAAATGATAGTTCTCAATATAGCCAGCGAATGCAGCTAGTAAATGATAGGTTGTAGTAAAGATAGCAATTGATAGGTTGTAGTACAGCTAGTAAAGGTTGCTAGTTAATGATAGGGCGCAGTAAAGCTAGTAATTGATAGGTTGCAGTAAAGCTAGTAGATGATAGGTTCCAGTAAAGCTAGTAAATGCAATTAGTAAATGATTGGTTGTTGTACACCTAGTAAATGCTGTAAGTGAATGATATGTTTTAATACAGCTAGTAAATTATAGGTCGTAGTAAAGCTATTATTATTATTATTATTATTATTATTATTATTATTATTATTATTATTATTATTATTTTTATTATTATTAGCTAAGCTAAAACCCTAGTTGGAAAAGCAGGATGCTATAAGCCCATTAACCCCAACAGGGAAAATAGCTTAGTGAGGGAAGGAAACAAGGAAAAAATAAATATTTTAAGAACAGCAACAACGTCTAAATAAATATTTCAATGTAAACTGTAAAAACTTTAACAAAATAAGAGAAAGAGAAATTAGATAGAATAGTGTACACGAGTGTACCTTCAAGCAAGAGAACTCTAATCCAAGACAGTGGAAAACCAGGGTACAGAGGCTATGGCACTACCCAAGACTAGAGAACAATGGTTTGATTTTGGAGTGTTCTTCTCCTAGAAGAGCTGCTTACTATAGCTAAAGAGTCTCCTCTACCCTTACCAAGAGGAAAGTAGCCACTGAACAATTACAGTACAGTAGTTAATCCTTAAGTAAAGAATAAATGTTTAGTAATCTCAGTGTTGTCAGGTGTATGAAAAAAGAGGAGAATCTGTAAAGAATAGGCCAGACTATTCCGTGTATGTGTAGGCAATGGGAAAATGAACCGTAACCAGAGAGAAGGATTCAATGTAGTACTGTCTGGGCAGTTAAAGGACACCATAACTCTCTAAAGCTAGTAAATGATAGGTTTTAGTACAGCTAGTGAATTATAGGGTGTAGTAAAGCTATTAATTGATAAGTTGTAGTAAAGCTAGTAAATGATAGGTTTTAGCACAGCTAGTGAATGCAGATAGTAAAGAATAGGTTGTGGTAAAGCTAGTAATTGATTGGCTGTAGTAAAGCAAGTAATTGATAGGTTGTAGTGCAGCTAGTAATTGATAGATTGTAGTAAAGCTAATAATTGATAGGTTATATTACACCTAGTAATTGATAGATTGTAGTAAAATTAATAAATGATAGGTTTTAGAAAGCTAGTAATTTTCTATTTTTAGTACAGCTTATAAATGTCAGTTTGAATGGTAATTCTATTCGGCATAATTTTAGGAACAATTTTGAGCAATGCTAAAATCAGTAGTAATACTCCTTACATAAAGAATAAATCTAATCAGTTTTGGTGAATATGGAAATAATGAAAGTATAATCTCTGAGGTTACAATGGACTGAACGAAATCTATTTAAATAAATATGGTTTTCTACAAAAAAAAAAAAAAAAAAAAAAAAAAAAAAAAAAAAAAAAAAAAAAAAAATGTCGAAAGGAAGCAAAAATAAATACATAATGTTACTGTCATAAATACTCGCCTGATTTATCTTAAAAACAATGGATTAAATACAGAAACTTCCATTCGGGAAAACGTCAAACGTCTTTTTGGGGAGTTGTGAGTGATAAGTAATAGTCTGAAATATTTCATGACCTAAAAGGTAAGCATTGCATAATATCCACATTTCTTTCCAGGAGAGCAGAGAGAGGAACGGCCATCCCAAAGTTATGTTAGATTTTCCATTTGCTGAATCTCCTAAACTCTCGAGCTGATGGACTCTGGAGAGACAGAGAGAGAGAGAGAGAGAGAGAGAGAGAGAGAGAGAGAGAGAGAGAGATTATTACATTCTTTCAAGAGAAGAGAACACACATACATATAGATAACTAAATATACCCATTATAGGTATCAATGAATGTGAAGAACTCTGTGACGGGCCGAGAGAGGGTTGTGAACTCAAAGGCAGGATGCAACGCGAGAGGGGGAGCCATGTACCAACCGTGTGTCACACAATTGTACATAATTCCTTTTGCATATATTATGCTTGTATCTTCGCTCTTCCCTCGCACTAAAACGAACATGAAAATTCATGTCTGCTGTTTTCCTCTGTAACATTGTCATTTCCTCGAACATGTATTTTCCTGTTGCCTTGAGGGTTGTGAACTCAAAGGCAGGATGCAATCGACTGAATACTATATTAAAGAACACTCTCCTTTATATACAAAACCCCAAGGCAACAGGAAAATACATGTTCGAGGAAATGACAATGTTACAGAGGAAAACAGCTGACATGATTCTTCATGTTCGTTTTAGTGCGAGGGAAGAGCGAAGATACAAGCATAATATATACAAAAGGAATTATGTACAATTGTGTGACATACGGTTAGTACATGGCTCCCCCTCTAAAAATGACATAATGAACATGTTAAATAGGTGCCCTGAATCTGGAGAGGTAGTAGTAAAAACTGCGCCGATTAGCGGCAGTGAGTGGTTGTAGAAGTCGTTGGTTGGGGTGCGAGCGAGTGGTGAATGATGGGTGGCTGTGTTGCCGCTCCGGCTCGTCACGGGATAGGCGAGTGTGTCCTACAGCATTCATAGGCGTGTGTGTCCTACGGCATTCATAGGCGAGTGTGCCCTACGGCATTCATAAGCGTGTGTGTCCTACGGCATTCATAGCCCTACGGCATTCATAGGCGTGTGTCTTACGGCATTCATAGGCGTGCCCTACGGCATTCATAGGCCTACGGCGTTCATAGGCGTGTACGTCCTACGGCATTCATAGGCGTGTATGTCCTACAGCATTCACGTCAGCTTCGGTTGAAGTTGAAAAGGTGTCCTCTTCGTCACGAGTGGAGGCGTTGGTGGAGGTTTTGAAGGTCATGAAGTGGCTGTCCATAAGGGCGTCGGCTTTGGTCATCAAGTCCTTTATGGATAAACTATCGACACCGGGTATGGCAGCGCGTATAGGTCCGGGTATACGGCGTATCCAAAGGGCACGAAGTAGGTTCACCTCACGAGGATAGCCGTCTGCGGCAGGTTGAAGGCGAGCGATACTGGTCATTTCCCTGATGGCAAGCAAAGCCCTTTGGTCCCCCAACGGTTGTTGCAAGAGCTGAAAAAGCTTTGCTATACGGGCGGCTGGCGACGGCGAGTGCTGCTGCAGAAGGTATGTTTTGAGGGCGTCATACGCTATTGGGGTGTCTCCCTGTTCACAAAGCCAGTCGGATATTTCTTGAAGTTGTCCTCGGGTATCGCCGCAAGAACATAATCTGCTTTGGTGGTTGAGCGAGTCACGCCCCAGATGCGAAACTGGACTTCTGCGCGTTGAAACCAAGCAAACGCCTCTCCGCTGACAAACGATGAAAGTTTGAATGGAGCAGCTCCAGCACCAACTGCCGTAGAGTCCGCCATAGTACCAACGATGGAGGGGCGAAGGGGTGGGGGTCGAAGGCGGTGGGAGCGAGTCGTCTTCCAGGGTCACCAATGTTACGGGCCGAGAGAGGGTTGTGAACTCAAAGGCATGATGCAATCGACTGAGTACTATATTAAAGAACACTCTTCTTTATATACAAAACCTCAAGGCAACAGGAAAATACATGTTCGAGGAAATGACTATGTTACAGAGGAAAACCGCAGACATGAATTTTCATGTTCGTTTTAGTGCGAGGGAAGAGCGAAGATACAAGCATAATATATACAACAGGAATTATGTACAATTGTGTAACACACGGCTGGTACAACCCATATCCAAAGAAAATATTAATGTTTGTCAATGCTCAAATTTTATCTATGAAGTATATTTTGCTTTAATCTAGTAATGGAATGATTAAATCATACTGATCATATTCACTGAATATCAAATTTCAAAAGCACATTTGTTGTCTCGACTTGCATACAATTTTGGAACTGCTTGTCCTTACTATGTGTGTTTCTCGTTGCAAGAGGGATTTTTATGCATTCCAGACAAAGCTGATTCTATATCATACACAGCTGCGGTTTAGTGTTGGAGATAATAACCGCAAATGCTTCGGACAAAGTCCCATATTAGAATAGACATCGCAAATGTTATATTAAGTGACATACAGTAAAATAACAAATGGATTTCCAGTGAAATTCGTGAAACCATTTTTTTCATTTTTAGTATGGAACAAATGTTAATCGATATTATGATATCTGGTTACTCACAGGAGGTGAAGCTGAAGGGTATTGATTAGCATTATATTTCTTTCTAAGTTTGTATAACATCTTCAACTAATATTTGCGAGATGGATTCGGTCTAATACCTTGGCAAGAAGTCTTAGTTGTTTATTTTTGTAGGATCCCTCCATTTCCCTTGGGTTATGAAATGTAAACAATCTAAAACGCACATGATTAATAATTCCCACTAATTTTTCCACTTTCTCCATCTGCTAATGGTTTAGTTTTGATCTTTCACCTCCTTAATCCCAAATAAAATAACACAAAAGTCAAGCATATACAAGAAAAAATTTGGAAGGAACATTTTCTAGTTTATTTACTGCAAAGGAAATTCTCTCTTCTATCTAACTCTGACGGAAATGGCGAGGTGGATCGTGCAAAATATGTGAAAGGGAAAGAGGCTTTACATACATACACACATACATACATACATACAT
>NC_090747.1:23273555-23281055 GCF_036898095.1 Palaemon carinicauda
AAGGTTTCTTTATTATATGAAGGAATCGGAACAAGTTTGCAACCATTACTGAGAGAGAGAGAGAGAGAGAGAGAGAGAGAGAGAGAGAGAGAGAGAGAGAGAGATGCGTTTGCTTGTCTGATTAAACACACACAAACACACACGCACGCACACACTCAGATACATATACATACATATATATATATATATATATATATATATATATATATATATATATATATATATATATATATATGAGTGTGTGCGTGCGTGTGTGTTTGTGTGTATTTAATCAGACAAGCAAACGCATCTCTCTCTCTCTCTCTCTCTCTCTCTCTCTCTCTCTCTCTCTTTGGGATAGCTATCATAAGTTATTATTATTATTATTATTATTATTATTATTATTATTATACATATATATGTATATATATATATATATATATATATATATATATATTTATATATATATATATATATATATATATATATATATATATACATATATATATATATATATATATATATATATATATAAATATATATATATATATATATATATATATATATAGATATATATATATATAAATACACTCACACACATATATATATATATATATATATATATATATATATATATATATATATATACATATATATATATATATATATATATATATATAAATCTATATATATATATAAATATACATATGTATATATTTATACATATATATACATATATACATATATATACATATATACATATATATATACATATATATGTATATTTATATATATATATATATATATATATATATATACATATATATATACATATAGCCTATATATATATATATACATATATATATATATATATGTATGTATATATATATATATATATATATATATATACATATATGTATATATACATATAAATATATATATATATATATATATATATATATATCTATATATATATATATATATATATATATATGTATGTATATATATATATATATATATATATATATATATATATATATATATATATATATATATGTATATATATATATATATATATATATATATCTATATATATATATATATATATATATGTATATATATATATATATATATATATATATATATATATATATATATACATATATATATATATATATATATATATATATATATATATATATATATTAGAAGCTATGAGGAATCTTGTGTAGAGTTATAAGAGGTCCATATATATGGCTTAAGAGGACATGAAAATTACAAAGATAATTGTGTGCGATTCCATTTTTTTAAAAATTTTGCGGGTAGCATCGAAGAATTTTTTTATTATTAGGAATAGAATTGCAGGATTATTTATCAAAATAGAGAAGAAGTATTAAGCGAACATCATTCTAACATATGACTATCTCGAGACATCTATTGAAAAAAAATAAAAGCTTTTTATATTTTTTTAGTTGATTTTAATGTTGTTACGTCATAAGAAGACTGGAGAATCAGCAGTCTTTAGATTTAGAGTAGTTACAAGGAATTACAGAAGGTACATGTTTATAAAATATGCTGAAATTAACAATCTTAAAGTCAAGAACTCTATCTTGTATATAGGGACGTAAAAATTGCATATGGATAATCCCAAATGGAGAAACTAAAAAAGATAAATATTAATTAGAAGTACCAGGACTATCCAAAATAATAAACAGATTAAAATCCCAATTTAACTTTGCTTTAATGAATGTAAATGGGAATAGTATCAACAATAATGAGGGAGTAATAAAAATTGCAGATGATTTCCGTACAATGCTATACTATAGTGGTATAGGAAATACCTTTGCCAATAGACAAAAAATTAGTCGATGAAGGGGTACGAAACATAACAATAGAAAAAGTTAACAAATTAAAATGCATGAAAAGAGGTACAGCACCAGGATATGATAACCCAAAAATTGAGTTAATAATAGAAAAAGCGAATATCAAAGTAATAAAAATCGCTGATATTTACATCAAATGTCTGCAAGAATGATCTATATCTACAGCTTAGAAATTTATTTTATCATTATATTGATTCACAAAATGAGAGACAAATGACCTGCAAAATTACTGCACATTAAACTTACTCACCGTTATATATAAAACATTTACAGAAATCATAATTGCCTAATAGAAAGACTTTAATCAACCAAGAGCGCAGGCTGGCTACAGAAGTGGGAATTCAACAACTGACCATATCTATATAATTGGTGAGCTAATGGAAAAAAAAAAAACAAAAAAAAACAGAGGATGACAAACTACTATGTAAGGCATTTGAGGAATCCCTTCTAAGACAAAGAATAGATAAATCTAATGTTAAAATACTTGAAGATATCTATACAAGAAGTACAAGAATTCTAAAACTACATAAAAAGGGTGAGAAAAGTTCAAGTACCCCCGTAATTCTTCACAACATGCCCAGAAGTTTATAAGAATTTTGATTGCGAAAATGTAGCTATGAATATTAATGGGGAATTCCTTAACAACTTAAGATTTGCCGATGGTAAAACTGAGTTTAGTGGATCATGGGAGGATTTATAGAAGATAAAAGAAGATTTGAGTAGATAAACCAGATATGTAGGCCTATAAAGGCACATGAGTAAAACCAAGGAATTGTTTAATGAAAATGCTTAGTCAGAAAATAAGAGTTATGGACGATCCTCTAAAAATTGTTAATGAGTATAAGTATTTAGTATACACAGTAAGTGTTTTCCTGAGATACCAGAATTAAAAGATGGATATGCATGGGATGGAGAGCTTTTGGTAGACAAAATGAGATTATGAAATGTAAAATGTCACTTTCTCTAAAAAGGAAATCATTTAATGAGATGGTACTACCAGTTCTAATTCATGCATCAGAAGCTTGGAGTGTTATTAAAACCTTAGAAAATAATCTAATTAAAAATCGAGGAGCTATATAAAGATAAATGATGGGAATAACAATAAACGTCAGAATATATATATATATATATATATATATATATATATATATATATATATATATATATATATATATATATATGTGTGTGTGTGTGTGTGTGTGTGTGTGTGTGTGTGGGTGTGTGTGTGTGTAAATATCACCCACGAATGGCATTTAATACGGAATTCTATCTTGGGAATATATTATCCACTTGGAATAATATATGGTCCCTGCCAGCATGGTTTCCAGCCGTACAGGTGGTGATTCGAATCCCCACCCGGCCAGAAGCTGTTACCATAAAATGAATTCCAAGTGGATAATATATTCCAAGATAGAATTCGGTATTAAATGGCATTCGTGGGTGATATTTACATTAATTAAAATCACGTGTGCTTTTTATATATGTTCATATATGTGTGTGTGTATACATACATATATATATATATATATATATATATATATATATATATATATATATATATATATATATATATATGTATATATATATATACACACACATCTATAGACACTCATATATATATATATATATATATATATATATATATATATATATATATAAATATATATATATATATATATATTTATATATATATATATATATATATATATATATATATATATATATATGTGTGTGTGTGTGTACACCAAAGCAATTACTGCCAATGGAAATATAATCAAGACTAAAATCCACAAATGCCAGAATAAATAACCATATCGGATTTTATAATTATAAAGAAATTTATAAAAAAAATATGAAATTATATAAAAAATCAAACATATAATATAAAGAAAATAACTTCCATCAAAAACAATATTTTTTTTTCCTTCCTATGCTATGAAACGCTCAGCAATTTGAGTCTCCCTCGCAATGGAAGCTATAAGCATTCTTTGCGGGCAAATGCAGCAATCTCTTTTCCAGCACGGAATCTTATTCCTTAAAATGGGGAGATTTTGCCTTCAGTTGCAAATTGAATGCAGTTTAAACTCTTTCTTGACTTTCACATTCCAATCCCCTTCGTGTTTATTGGATAATATCTTTGCTAAGAAACACTTTGTTAAAACGCTTCAGAAAATTCCTCAAGCAGGTTGAGGGACTTCTTCCATTTTCATTTCAATATATATTAAAAATAGACAGGGTACTTTTAAATACTTAAGTACCGTGAAGTTTGCAGTAATCATGAAATATATCACTTTACACTTACTCAAACCCACACAAAAAAAAACACACACACACAGACACACACACACATATATATGTATATATATATATATATATATATATATATATATATATATATATATATATATATATATATATATATATATATATACAACTATATATATATATATATATATATATATATACATATATATATATATATATATATATATATATATATATATACATACATAGCTATAGATATATATGTATATTTACATATATATATATATATATATATATATATATATATATATATACATATACATATATATATATATATATATATATATATATATATATATATATATATATCTTGCAATGCATGACAAAAGATATATATGTATATGATAAAACCATTTTGAGCACTATCAACATAATAAAATGATAAAAATAATAATATATGTAATTCCACATTTTCATCATAAATTATTACTAGTCCACTGCTGGACAAATGGCTCAGACATGTGCTTTCATTCCCGTCTGTATAGGGTTTTTCTATGCTAGTCTATGAACGAAAATTAACTTAGCTTGTCAATCCATCGTCTTCTCTTCTTTTCCCAGCTTTTTTTTTGCAATATCAATGGATATATTCTGTTATTATTGATACCTATGTACTATGTGCCATTCTCGTTAAATGTCCTGCTCATGCCCTTTTCCTTTTTTTAATTGTGGTTAGACATTCTTCGGTTTTAGTTTTCTCCCCCATCCATGTTTATTTTTTTCTCTGTCGCCTAGTGTTATTTCCATCATTATTCTTTTCATAGCTCTTTGAGTTGTAAGTACCTCAAGTATCTAGTCAATGTATCCTCTACGGATAGTCAACCATGTATAGAAAAGATGAATGAATGGGTCCCTGTCCTGGGCGTAGCGGAGTGCTAAAATCTTCCGGTTTAGGAATACTAAAGAAAAGGAAAATAAGTAACTGGAATGTTAGAACCATCAATGAGATTGGGAAGTTATACCAAGTAGAGAGAGAATTTATGAACTATAGTTCAGATATCACGTTGTAAGGGGATTGCTAAGGAAATTTTAGACTAAGGAAATATATATATATATATATATATATATATATATATATATATATATATATATATATATATATATATATGTATATATATATATATTTATATACATATATATATATATATATATATATATATACATACATATATATATATATATATATATATATATATATATGTATATATATATATATATATATATATATATATATATATATATATATATATATATATATATGTATATATATATATATATATATATGTATATATATATATACATATATATATATATATATATATATATATATATATATATATATATATATGTATATATATCTACTTAGGAAGACCAGATGGAATTGGTAAAGAGCAGAAAAGGCATTAACCGAAGCAAAGTTCAAATCAAAGCAGTGCAATATGAGTATTAGAGATTCTTTTGCCCCCAAAAATAATTCCTAAGAAGAAAGTAAAGATGAATATTATAAAGAAACGCACAGCATAATAGATCAGATCCCAGAGAGATAGATATGAACCTTTTGATTTGTGACTTCTATGATAATGTTGGAAGGACTAATCAAGGGATTGAGAATGTGATGGGTCTTGGCGAAGTTGCATACGAAAATGGAGCTCATTTCATAAGTTTCCGTTCAACTCAATAACATCAACAAGTATACATGGAATTCACCATGTGGCAATTACAAAATTAGATCACATTGCCAATAATAAAGTGAGAAGCAGAACTCTGATAAATGTGAGAAGCTATAGATCTGCATATATTGTAGGGATCACCAGGTCCTCGTTGTCAAACTGGAATAAAAACTGAAAGCACCCAACATGAAGATAGATAAAATACCCTGGTTTGATACAACTAAGCTTTTAGAAGAAGAGAGCAGAGAAACATTTGCAATTGAAGGTAGGTATGGATTTTGTTTTTTAGAGACTCCAAGAAATGGAAAGAAGAAAATTGATTAAGAATTGTGATATAATAAGAACATATATCAACAAGTTAGTAGTGAAATCTTAGAACACACAATTGCAAGGAGAAAGACAAGGATATCATTTGATACTTGAGATACTATAAAAAGGAAACAAAGACAGATATTGCTTGTAGAAAGTTATCGAGGAAGTAATGAAAATTACACGGTAGAGCATGCTAAGTATTCAAGGATTCAAAGTCAGGTCAAAAGAGAAGTCAGGAATGACTGGAGTGAGTATTTAGAAAGTAAAGCAGATAAGGCTGACAAAGCTAAGAATTCAGGGAGTGGCTATGGTTTTAAGAATTGCTCATAGAATTATTATTGAAATCTCGACTGGGCTAAAGAAGAAGAAGCATAAAGCCGAAGATGAAAAAAGACAACGTTGGATGGAACACTTTAGTGGGACCATGAATAGGTGATATGAAAAGAATAATTCTATTTATATACCTGAAGCTAATGAAGACATTAATGTGACAATGCATGAATTCAGTGTGTTTGAAATCAAAGTTATTCTCAAAACACTAAAGAGACTGAAAGCCCATGAATACGATGAAATAAATACCGGGATGATACTGGACGAAAATGAAGTGACTTCCAGACTACTTACTAGATTATTTTATAGACTGTGACATGAAGAGGCATAACCGTATGAATGGAGTTAAGAGTGTTAGAGAAAATGGCAAAATGACTGATTACAATAATTACAAAGGCATAACTTTTACGTCAGTTGTTATAAAAATATATAGTATGTTTATTCAAAAGAGACTGGAGAGAAAAATTTATTAAAAACTAAGATATGAACAAACCGGATTTAGAAAACTTCAAAGTTACGCCGACCAAATTTTCATTTTGAGACATGCTGTATAGCAATGCGTAAAATGTAGCTATCCCATTTTGATGGCATTTGTGGACTATGAAAAAGCCTTAGAAACTGTTCACTGACCAGTTTTGTGGAGAGCCCTGCGTTATTATGGAATTCCTCTTATTTATGTAAATATGGTTAAGTCTGTTCTTGAGTTAACACTAATCTTAATGGAGTCTTATAAATTGAATTTCCAGTGAACAGCGTTGTACTCCAAGGGAATGTACCGTCACCTATCTTGTTTATTCTCCTTATGAATTTTGTAACGTGTAGAACAGTCATAGATAGTGAAGAAAGATTGGACTGGATTGGTGTTAAGTATTTATCAGACCTAGAATATGCTGATGATGCTGTCCTTGTTAGTAGAATACAACAGATTTGCAATGTTTGCTCACCAAAATGCATGAAGTATCAAAGGAGGTCAGGTTGAAGATAAATAGAAGAAAGACAGAGAT
>NC_090747.1:23296055-23303555 GCF_036898095.1 Palaemon carinicauda
CAGATCGCCCTTATTCTCGTGTTCACTTGTTTTATTGTGCCAGTTTCACGTTAACTAGTAGTTTTTTAGCATTGCTATGCTTTGCGTCTATTTTAAGTTTGCATTTACATTACAATTTTGTATTTTATGTTTTTGTGGGTGCATGTCATTTTCGGTTAGCCTAGCCTAGAGACGTTAACTTTTCAGTTGAAGACGAACTCCCCAATGTCAATTTGGTCTATTGTTCCGGACTAGTTGACAGTGGTTTTTCCCTTCGGGAATGTTTACATCGGCTATACTAGTTTTGTTAGTAATTTGGTTCACTGGTCGGAGATTTCTCGGTATTTTGACCGTTTAGGCTCTTGGCTATCGTGCTACAATCAATTGAGGTTTTCAGGGCTAGGTAGGAGCAGTTTTTTGGAGCTCCCCTTTGTGAAGGGTGAGCTCATTTATTTGATTATAAGTCAGTTCGCTGACTTTATGTACTGCCATCTCTTTTAGCCTTAGTGATTTCTCTTTTGACTTGTCATATTCAGGCCTAGCTTATCCATAGCTGGTGTATCAATTGGTCCGCCATGCTACATTCGCTCGAGATTTCTCATGCTGGGTTCTGGTAGTTCTTTTGAGGTCCTCTTTGCAAAGGGTGAGCTCAAAATGTCAGTGTGCTGACTCTATTGTTCCGCTGTTTCCTAGCCACTGGAATTTTTAGATTGAAAAACATTTTTACTTTGTTATTTATTTTAGTTATTAGGCATACCACCCAATGTCATTACCTCTCCCTGTGGTTGGTCTTCCCGATACTGACATCAACGTCATAATTATGTTTATGATGCTTTGTTTTTGCAATTGTTGTTTGAGAGGTCTAGTCTCTTCGGGGTTCTGGCTCTCTAGAGCTGTCAGCATGCTTCTCTAAAAGGAGTGAGTTGTTAGACTTACGGCGGTGTCAGTACTTACGGCCTTGTCGTGTCCTACAGTATTCCTAATGTTTATACATATAATAGTGATATGTCGGTTTTATGGCGATGTCGCCTTTAACGTCACTGCCTTCATATACGGCACTATGTTAATGCGGAATTTATTGCCGTTTGGCTATGCCATCATACTTTACCGACACTTTCGTTACTGGCGGCGGGTATAGCCCCAATATATGGGAATGTTTATTATGCTTCGGCCTTAGGGAGAGCTTTGGGTTGACGAAAATGCCGTTACCTAAGTGTGCCGTTACTCCCAGCAACATTTGTACCTTTAAGGCACATATCCTTCCATCCTTTTGAGACCGCTTTATATTCTATAAGGTGAGTTCTCTACTATCTATCGATAAGTACAATTGAAGATTACCATAAAGGCCTTATTTCTTCTACTTTTGAGGCTTCTATATGTGTGCTGGCCATGGAGATGTCTTTTACGAAAGGTCTTCTGTGCCTCGTCTTAGAAATAACCACCACATTTAGTTATGTGTTTCTATCAATTTATCCAATTCCCTTTGAGGGTGTGGATTGGATTTTTTCTCGTTAACTTTACAGGTTTTATCCATTGTTGGGCTCATTTTTTTAAAATTATTGGTTAGAATTTTAGTCTTTTGTCGCTACGGACATTTGCTCAGTTATCGATGCGTCGATATTATATCCTATTTATATGACGACTTTGCTGCCTTCTGACTAGCTTTTTCTCTGTGGAGATATAGGAGCTATGGTTTTTTATGAGCATATCCCTCTACCCCCCAGAAAAACATAATATATTGATGTTAAGCATAGCAATTACTTATTAAAGGCTATTTTTTTCCAATCTCACGCCATTAACGGGTTTGGATATTTTGTTCTTTATCTCATACTTTCTCACCAATTGCAATTACACAAAATTTGGGGATTACTATCTCCTTTATGGTCATCGCTGAAGGTTACTAATCCATTTTTTTCAGCCTTTAGTGACACCTAGTGACGTTTGTACTCTAACTTTTCTTTTTCTCCTTACAGGTGTGGTCTTCGAAGGAGATGCATTGCAGAGTGCAGATTTGTGTCATGACCGTAATGCATACTTGAGGTCATGATACCTGCAGGATCCATGCCTAGTGTCTGAGGATGAAGGGTCCAGTCTCTTACAGGGACTCCCAGGATTGCAGTGTATGCAAAGACGTCCACCCCTTGTGGTGGATATCAAAAGATGTCTCCGAAGACGACCGAATATTCTTACCTGGGTCGGAGGGTTTAAGAAGAATGCTGATCTAAAGGCTCCTTACCTTCCATATACGGAGTGGAAGGATATCCTCTTCCTTAAGGCGACACCGGTTTCGGTCTTGGGCTACTTCCAGCCTAAGCCCATACCAACCATCCAGTTGCATGTGGATGAGGCTCTAGGTGCTATGAGCCTCAACTTTGAAAACATGTCCACGGTTTCCTCTTTATCTCCGGGTAGAGAATCGGCTCTATAGTCAACCGTGGAATCAGATGACAAACCTCTCACTCTGGTGGATGATTCTTATCTCCTTGAGTTAGATGATGATGGTGTGGTGTCTTCTATGGACTCAGTTGTTTCCACCATTTCAACTACTACAATGGAAGCCTTTTTCCTGTCTACGGTTACAACTACATCTTCAGTGTCGGGAGCAACGCCTGCTACTTTTCTTGCTCCGCCTCCCGTTGAGCCTCTAGAACCAAAAACCTCTCATTTCCCAGGTCCTTTGGATGACTCGTCCCTCTTAGCTAACATGAAGGCTTTCATGGAAAGGACTCAACAATATCAACGGATGATGTTCAAAGCCTTGGGTGAGGAGATTAAAGCTTTAAAGTCTCAGGAAGACCCGGGTAAGCTAAAAGTCTTCCCTTCTCAGCTACCTTTCTGTACGCAGCAGAATCTATGGAGGTACGCAGGTCACGAGGTGCTTTCTGACGGTATCCACCACAATAGAGTGGGGTTAGCCATCAGGCCGATAGCTGATTGAGGCCTATACCATTTGCTATGATAGATTAGCTGAAGGAGTCGCATTGAGAGATAACACTATCCCTAAAGAAACAATCCTTCTGGAATACACAAGAGCCTGGCACCTAGCCGTGAAGGAAATAAAGACAGCAGGGTGTATTAACACACAGCTAGGTGGTCTTGGTAAAAGGTTAGCCACCTTTGTAGATCCTGATACAATGGTCTTTCCTTTTACTTAGAAAGGTTCGTAGCTGTGGAAAAGGCCATCAGAGAAGGTAAATCTCTCCTGATGTTGGAATAATGTAGACCTCTGTCATTCGTTCTTCCACATGATGCTGACCATTGGATAGATGTCCAGTCTACTTTTTCAGAAGCCAAGCTGGATAAGGATGTAGCCAATCGTCAATTTAATGAAAAATTGCCCAGGATACCTGAACACCTCATTGAAGCTGAATTGGAGGCCAGGGAGAGACTATCAGTTTCGATGTTTCTCCAGTGCTTTATGGAAATGATGATTGGGAATTTTACTTATGCACCAATTTCTTCCCCTTTGGCTAAGACTCATCTGGCTACTTTTATGAAGGATCTCTATGCTTTCTTTCAGGCTTGTAGAGTTAGATACTATACGTCATGAGCAGAAACATCTCATTGACGCCTGTATATGAGTTAAGGATCTTTTCCCTCAGAAGTTAGTGAAGGAAGTTTTGGATAAAGCTGCAGCCAAGAAAAAGATCCTGTTCTTAAAATGGGGAGATTTTGCCTTCAGTTGCAAATTGAATGCAGTTTAAACTCTTTCTTGACTTTCACATTCCAATCCCCTTCGTGTTTATTGGATAATATCTTTGCTAAGAAACACTTTGTTAAAACGCTTCAGAAAATTCCTCAAGCAGGTTGAGGGACTTCTTCCATTTTTATTTCAATATATATTAAAAATAGACAGGGTACTTTTAAATACTTAAGTACCGTGAAGTTTGCAGTAATCATGAAATATATCACTTTACACTTACTCAAACCCACACAAAAAAAAACACACACACAGACACACACATATATATATATATATATATATATATATATATATATATATATATATATATATATATATATATATATACAAATGGCTCAGACATGTGCTTTCATTCCCGTCTGTATAGGGTTTTTCTATGCTAGTCTATGAACGAAAATTAACTTAGCTTGTCAATCCATCGTCTTCTCTTCTTTTCCCAGCTTTTTTTTTGCAATATCAATGGATATATTCTGTTATTATTGATACCTATGTACTATGTGCCATTCTCGTTAAATGTCCTGCTCATGCCCTTTTCCTTTTTTAATTGTGGTTAGACATTCTTCGGTTTTAGTTTTCTCCCCCCATCCATGTTTATTTTTTTCTCTGTCGCCTAGTGTTATTTCCATCATTATTCTTTTCTTAGCTCTTTGAGTTGTAAGTACCTCAAGTATCTAGTCAATGTATCCTCTACGGATAGTCAACCATGTATAGAAAAGATGAATGAATGGGTCCCTGTCCTGGGCGTAGCGGAGTGCTAAAATTTTCCGGTTTAGGAATACTAAAGAAAAGGAAAATAAGTAACTGGAATGTTAGAACCATTAATGAGATTGGGAAGTTATACCAAGTAGAGAGAGAATTTATGAACTATAGTTCAGATATCACGTTGTAAGGGGATTGCTAAGGAAATTTTAGACTAAGGAAATATATATATATATATATATATATATATATATATATATATATATATATATATTTATATACATATATATATATATATATATATATATATATATATATATATATATATATATATATATATATACATACATATATATATATATATATATATATATATATATATATATATATATATATATATATATGTATATATATATATATATATATATATATATATATATATATATATATGTATATATATATATATATATATACATATATATATATATATATATATATATATATATATATATATATATATGTATATATATCTACTTAGGAAGACCAGATGGAATTGGTAAAGAGCAGAAAAGGCATTAACCGAAGCAAAGTTCAAATCAAAGCAGTGCAATATGAGTATTAGAGATTCTTTTGCCCCCAAAAATAATTCCTAAGAAGAAAGTAAAGATGAATATTATAAAGAAACGCACAGCATAATAGATCAGATCCCAGAGAGATAGATATGAACCTTTTGATTTGTGACTTCTATGATAATGTTGGAAGGACTAATCAAGGGATTGAGAATGTGATGGGTGTCAAGGGTCTTGGCGAAGTTGCATACGAAAATGGAGCTCATTTCATAAGTTTCCGTTCAACTCAATAACATCAACAAGTATACATGGAATTCACCATGTGGCAATTACAAAATTAGATCACATTGCCAATAATAAAGTGAGAAGCAGAACTCTGATAAAAGTGAGAAGCTATAGATCTGCATATATTGTAGGGATCACCAGGTCCTCGTTGTCAAACTGGAATAAAAACTGAAAGCACCCAACATGAAGATAGATAAAATACCCTGGTTTGATACAACTAAGCTTTTAGAAGAAGAGAGCAGAGAAACATTTGCAATTGAAGGTAGGTATGGATTTGGTTTTTTAGAGACTCCAAGAAATGGAAAGAAGAAAATTGATTAAGAATTGTGATATAATAAGAACATATATCAACAAGTTAGTAGTGAAATCTTAGAACACACAATTGCAAGGAGAAAGACAAGGATATCATTTGATACTTGAGATACTATAAAAAGGAAACAAAGACAGATATTGCTTGTAGAAAGTTATCGAGGAAGTAATGAAAATTACACGGTAGAGCATGCTAAGTATTCAAGGATTCAAAGTCAGGTCAAAAGAGAAGTCAGGAATGACTGGAGTGAGTATTTAGAAAGTAAAGCAGATAAGGCTGACAAAGCTAAGAATTCAGGGAGTGGCTATGGTTTTAAGAATTGCTCATAGAATTATTATTGAAATCTCGACTGGGCTAAAGAAGAAGAAGCATAAAGCCGAAGATGAAAAAAGACAACGTTGGATGGAACACTTTAGTGGGACCATGAATAGGTGATATGAAAAGAATAATTCTATTTATATACCTGAAGCTAATGAAGACATTAATGTGACAATGCATGAATTCAGTGTGTTTGAAATCAAAGTTATTCTCAAAACACTAAAGAGACTGAAAGCCCATGAATACGATGAAATAAATACCGGGATGATACTGGACGAAAATGAAGTGACTTCCAGACTACTTACTAGATTATTTTATAGACTGTGACATGAAGAGGCATAACCGTATGAATGGAGTTAAGAGTGTTAGAGAAAATGGCAAAATGACTGATTACAATAATTACAAAGGCATAACTTTTACGTCAGTTGTTATAAAAATATATAGTATGTTTATTCAAAAGAGACTGGAGAGAAAAATTGATTAAAAACTAAGATATGAACAAACCGGATTTAGAAAACTTCAAAGTTACGCCGACCAAATTTTCATTTTGAGACATGCTGTATAGCAATGCGTAAAATGTAGCTATCCCATTTTGATGGCATTTGTGGACTATGAAAAAGCCTTAGAAACTGTTCACTGACCAGTTTTGTGGAGAGCCCTGCGTTATTATGGAATTCCTCTTATTTATGTAAATATGGTTAAGTCTGTTCTTGAGTTAACACTAATCTTAATGGAGTCTTATAAATTGAATTTCCAGTGAACAGCGTTGTACTCCAAGGGAATGTACCGTCACCTATCTTGTTTATTCTCCTTATGAATTTTGTAACGTGTAGAACAGTCATAGATAGTGAAGAAAGATTGGACTGGATTGGTGTTAAGTATTTATCAGACCTAGAATATGCTGATGATGCTGTCCTTGTTAGTAGAATACAACAGATTTGCAATGTTTGCTCACCAAAATGCATGAAGTATCAAAGGAGGTCAGGTTGAAGATAAATAGAAGAAAGACAGAGATGATGAAAATGTAGTATGCAATGGAAGATGAAATAATATTGGAAGGAGAAAGGATTAATGAGGTAGAATAATTTAATTATATTGGATCTATGATCTCTCATACAGGGTCTTTAGAAATAGAGTTTAGTAAAAGATTGAAAAAGCAAATCAGACAATAGCTAGGTTGAGTAAAATATGGAAATCAATTTGCCTAATTTTATATATAAAAATCCGGCTATATATCAGTTTAGTGATCTCAGTGTAACTCTATGGACATAAGCTATGGCATGTCAATTATACAATCGCAAATAAATTTAGTAGATTCGAGAACAAAGCCCTCATAAGGATATATGAAGGTAACTGGCAGGGCAGGATTAGAGAGGAAACCTTAAGCGAGATTACTCGACAGCCATATGTGGATGAGATTATGATGAGGATAGGAGATGGTTTGGCCATGTTTTTGGCACTCCCCAAGAAAGATTAGTTCACCAAACGTTCAGCTGGGCTCTAAATGGCATTGGAAGAGTTAGAAGACCCAGGCCTACAGGGCTGAGAACTAATAAGGGCAAAGTAGTTTAGGAATGGGTAAATATTTAGTTAAAAGCTCAACATGGAGACGACGGGCATAATCTAACCGAGGCCCA
>NC_090747.1:23308555-23316055 GCF_036898095.1 Palaemon carinicauda
CTGGAATAAAACTTCTAGAGTACTGCGTAGTATTGAGCCTCGTGATGGAGAAGGCCTGGCTATTAGAATTAACTGCCTGCCTAGTATTACGAACAGGATAGAATTGTCCAGGGAGATCTGAATGTAAAGGATGGTCAGAGTTGTGAAAAATCTTATGCAACATGCATAATGAACTAATTGAACGACGGTGCCAGAGATTAATATCTAGATCAGGAATAAGAAATTTAATAGACCGTAAGTTTCTGTCCAACAAATTAAGATGAGAATCAGCAGCTGAAGACCAGACAGGAGAACAATACTCAAAACAAGGTAGAATGAAAGAATTAAAACACTTCTTCAGAATAGATTGATCACCGAAAATCTTGAAAGACTTTCTCAATAAGCCTATTTTTTGTGAAATTGAAGAAGACACAGACCTTATATGTTTCTTAAAAGTAAATTTACTGTCGAGAATCACACCTAAAATTTTGAAAGAGTCATACATATTTAAAGAATACTGATACTTTCAATAGGGAAAGACAAATATGAGAAAAGAGTAAGGGTCAGTAAAAGATATCAGTAAGTGTATCACTAATAGTAAGAAAGGCCCGCAAATACTATACTGTATGCGTCTTACAAGCATCTAGCCGAATATATCAAATACATTTTATTGATAAAAATGAGTAAGGGGAAGTGGAGCGATAAAGTAGTTCCGTTGTTCTATATAATATATTAACATCAATGGATATCCAAATGTTTTGTCTTGTGTGTACGATATTATGTCTACACTTTTAAAACTGGGATAAACGTATTCTTAAATTCATTAGATGTAATTAGTTTTTCATGAAAAGCCCGATGAAATCTGAAAAATCTTTGAAAATAATTTCACCTTTTATTTGGAGCACACACACACGCATATATATATATATATATATATATATATATATATATATATATATATATATATATATATATATATATATATATATATATATATATATAATATATACATACATATATATATATATATATATATACACTATAATTACATATACAAACACACGCACATATATATATATATATATATATATATATATATATATATATATATATATATATATATATATTATATATATATATATATATATATATATATATATATATATATATATATATATATATATATATATATTTGGTTCATTGTTCATATCTTCACACTACACAGAATTTATCAGAAATAAGCTCTTTATTGTAATACTAAATCTTTCTTTTTGCCCCAAATTTACAACAATGAGGTTTTCACTGTCATCTGGAACATATTTTGTATTTTAAGAGTAGCTCTTATTAAAAAGATCATTTTTGGTAATTTTGTATCTGGTATTATTAACAGAACTAAAATAAAAAATCCTTAATGCATGACTCTTAAAGATGAATGATGTAGTTACGAAAAGAATGTTGGTTTATTTATATTAGTTTCCCTTCAATATTTCAAACTGTGACCCAAGGAAATATATCAATTAAAAAAATCACAGACCTCAAGTTCACATATTTTCAGAAATATTTCCTTAGACAGTAAATCTTTTTTGTATCCCTAATGGAACCAATTGCAAAGGTAAGCAAAACGTCCTGCAACACATAATCCTTATTCTTCTCATGACAGAAATTTGGAAACTTTGTTCGGACAACTATTTCAATGAACGATCTCAGTTTTGCGATAGAATTTTCAATTGAGACTAAAGGCATTTTGTATATATTGTAGATAATAAGAATAGGGTATCTTTGAGATAAAAAAAGTATGTTTATATATTCATATTTATAGACAATAAGCATAATAAAAATATAATGTTATTGGATAATTATCCACAGAAAAAAATATCTGTTTTTTTGTGATATACATCTATAGGATGAAGATGGCATGTTGATTTAATATCACAAAACAATTAACGATACAAATTTTGAATGGACAGTCATAAGATTAGATATACGTCTTTAGATTAAGCATGAAATTCATTCTTACGCTGGTTTTCCAAATTTATACGCCCGTTCATCCGTAGACGCTGAACACCCACAAGGTGTCGTTTCTTGATGTAGTTAGTATTATAAAAGGTTGCTCTCCTCCGTTTTTTTTTTTTTTTTTTTTATTCACTTCTTAATTATTTATTTTCTTCTATCATTATTCAAGTGTCCTCATTACTTCTATATATCAAACGAATCTCGGATAAGGTCGATTGGACTCATAGATAGATGTAATATAGAAAATGGTATTCGGTTAGTATTTTACTTAACTACAAAGATGATTTTGAATGACATTATTGCAATTATCATTGATTTTTACCTGTAATCTACACTGTTTTATTCTAAAGAAAACGGTGAATATTTCTAGTTACTTTGATTATTTTCATTTTGGTGTCTATGGAAATTTTCTCTACCAAGTCATGGATGTAAAGGTTTGAGTTTTATATACAGTAGTATTACTTTTGCGAAATGTAAGAGAATTGTTCTCTTTTATTATTGATTTAAAAGCCATATACTGCCAACTCTTTCCCCCTAAAAAGGATAATCACCTTCAATAAAATTAGGATGACTATGATTCTTTTATGACTACTCATAAATACTTCTAATTTTCTTTTTTTTTATATATATATATATATATATATATATATATATATATATATATATATATATATATATATATTTATATATACATATATATAAATATATATATATATATATATATATATATATATATATTTATATATTTTTATATATGTATATATATATATATAAATATATATATATATATATATATATATATATATATATATTCATCCACAAGAAACTCAACAAACATCACTTGTCTCATATAAATGATTTCAAAAATTAAGATTGGTTTTTCCGAGATTTAAAAAAAAAGTGCACCTTTACGTTTTTATATGTTAGAATATTTATTTCCCTTTGTGCTAATAATCCACAACCATTTTAACATTGACCCGTTTATGCATTTATCTACTAATTGTATATATTGTTCAAACAAATATACATTTTCTGTGGGGGATATAACATGTCTTAGACTCCTATGAGTGACGCTTGAATAAAATTAAGTAGCATTGCCATGAGTGAGCGCTAACTCATACGGACAACCTCATTTGACAGAACATTCAGAGAATATGGGTACAACAAACAAACTTAATGAGATGTGCTATAGAAATCATGATATATATATATATATATATATATATATATATATATATATATATATATATATATATATATATATATATATATATATATATATATATATATATATACACACGATAGTTTTCCTTTTTTACTTTGATAATAAACACATTAATAGTTTGAAACACTTTTCAAGGCCTTTCAATTATGCTACAAACAATGTTATACCTTTAAATTGTATTTTATGGTAAATGTCGTACTCAGTTAAAATACAAATGCCAAAATATATATTTTTTAAGATACGTCATATCATAACGACTTCAGATATACAAAAGTCAAATAAAGCATTTGAAACTTCCTTTATTATAAGTTTAGGATCATACAAATTTGGCTATATTTCATAGCCTATTTAATGTACGTATATTTCAAAAATGTCTGTGGATAAGATTTTCATAAAAAAAAGTATACTTTCAAGTGTATAGTCTTCAAGATTCATATATTTTCCAGGTTATACCTATCAGAGAATCCATATTATTTCAATGCCACTCTTTTAGATTAACTTATTTTAACAAAGGATTCGTTAACAACAACATATCAATATGTTTCGAAATCTATACTTTTTTTTCCATTGACTGTGGAATGCAAATAGAATCCTCGTGTGTTTTCTGGTTTAAATCTTTTTGAACGCTTTTCGTCATAAAACTTTTAATCTGCAAGCTGAGCTTTTTGGACTATGTTTATATTGAATTTAAATATTACCCATGTAGTCTATAGATTTAATGATTTAATGATAAGTGAGTATTTCTAGAAAGGCTTCTAACACTCCCTTTAAGCAGTAATAGAATATTAGTAACTATGCTGGCTGATTAATGAGTTTACAGCATATGGCTATCTATGGTAACTATTTATCACTATTTATACTGCCTCAATAAAAGTAAATAGCCACCACAAATTGCAATTAATATCAAATTCGCCAAAGATATAAACCTATGCCTCTAAGTAAAAAAGAAAAAAAAAATACAGCAATAAGGTGTACTAAAAGATCTAGCAAGAGAGAAGTAAATTCATTAAAAGTACACTATACATATTTCTTTCAAATTGGTGATTTTGATCTTAAATTTTAAATCAGAGATGAGTGTTCTGCTGAAAAACGTATCAAAATAAAGTTTTATTATTATTATTATTATTATTATTATTATTATTATTATTATTATTATCATTATTAAAATTATTATTATTATTATTATTATTATTATTATTATTATTATTATTATTATTATTATTATTAGCCAAGCTACAACCCCAGTTAGAAAAGCAGGATGCTATAAGCCCAAGAGCTCCAATAAGGAAAAATAGCCCAGTGAGGAAAGGAAGTAAGGAAATAAATAAATGATGAGAACAAATTAACAATAAATCATTTCAAAAAACGGTAACAACGTCAAAACAGATATGTCCTATATAAACTATTAACGGCAAAAACTGATATGTCATATATAAACTATAAAAAGACTCATATCAGCCTGGTCAACATAAAAACATTTGCTCCAACTTTGAACTTTTGAAGTTCTTCTGATTCAACTACCTGATTAGGAAGATCATTCCACAACTTGGTAACAGCTGGAATAAAACTTCTAAAATACTGTGTAGTAATGAGCCTCATGGTGGAGAAGGCCTGGCTATTAGAATTAACTGCCTGCCTAGTATTACGAACAAGATAGAAGTGTTCAGGGAGATCTGAATGAAAAGGATGGTCAGCGTTATGAAAAAAACTTATGCAATATGCATAATGAACTAATTGAACTAATAGACCGCAAGTTTCTGTCCAAAAAATTAAGATGAGAATCAGCAGCTGAACACCAGACAGGAGAACAATACTCAAAAAAAAAGGCAGAATGAAAGAATTAAAAGACTTGTGCAATTGGAGAACACACAGACCTAATGTGTTCCTCAAAAGTAAATTTGCTGTCGAGAATCACACCTAAAATTTTAAGTCATACAAATATAAAGAAACATTATCAATACTGATATCCAGATGTTGAGGAGCCACCGTCCTTGACCTACTTACAATTATGCTTCAAGTTATGTTGGGATTCAAGTTCATACACCATAATTTCACCATGCACTAATTTTAGCTAAATCTCTATAAAGGGATTCACCAACCCAAGATCTACATTCAGAGGATGAAATTGATGCAAAGAGAGTAGCATGATCCGCATATGCAACAAGCTTGTTTTCTAGGCAAACCAATTGACACGTGTATATGGTATGGAAAGTAATGGGACAAGAACACTCCCCTGGGGAACACTGGATATCACATTCCTATACTCACTATGATGCCAATCAACAACAACTCTTTGAGATCTATCACTTAAAAAATCAATAATAATGTTAAGAAACGACCCACCCACTCCCAACTGTTTGAGTTTGAAAACAAGGGCCTCGTGATTAACACCGTCAAAGGCAGCACTAAAATTAAGGCTAATCATGCGAACTTCCTGACCACAATCAAGGGATTTCTGTAGAGTATCGAAGATTGTAAGAAGGGCAATCACATTCTCCAAGGCCTTTACGAAAACTAAGTTGCAAACTAGAAAATAGATAGTTACCTTCAGCAAACCCATTAAGACGTTTTGCCAGAAGACGTTCAAACACCTTAGAAAATATGGGGGGTTCTGGACATTTGGCGGTAATCAGTGAGACTTGAGCTACCAAAAAACCAATTTACATAGAGGAGTAACATTACCAGTTCTCCAACAAGTGCTAAAAGCTCCTCTTCTTGCTAACTTGCGCAAAATAACAGAAAAATTTGGAGCTAAGAAATCTACTGTCTTTATAAAAAACAAAGGAAAAATACCATTTGGGTCTACACCTCCATAACCATCAAGGTCCATCAATAGAGCTTTAATTTCACGAGATCGAAAAGCTAAACTAGTTAGTTTAGCCTCAGGGAAACAGGAATGAGGAAGTTTAAGTTTTTCAATATTCTGTTTACTGTCAAAAACATTAGCCAAGAGGGTTGCCTTTTCATTTGGACAGTGAGTGACTGAGCCATCTGGTTTAAGTAAAGGAGGTACTGCTGCATCTACACCAAAGAGTGCAGATCTAAAGGAAGAACACCATTTATGCTCCTGAGTTGTACCAGAAAGGGTTTCTTTTATGGTTAAATTGTACTCCCTTTCAGTTATCATTATTATTATTATTATTACTAGCCAAGCTACAACCCTAGTTGGAAAAGCAAGATGCTATAAGCCTAAGGGCTCCAAAAGGGAAAAATAGCCCAGTGAGGAAAGGAAATAAGGAAATAAATAAATGATGTAAATAAATTAACAATAAATCATTCTAAAAACAGTAACAACATCAAAACAGATATGTCCTATATAAACCATTAACAACGTCAAAAACAATTATATCACATATAAGCTATAAAAAGACTCATGTCAGCCTGGTCAACATAAAAACATTTGCTCCAACTTTGAACTTTTGAAGTTCTACTGATTCAACTACCCGATTAGGAAGATCATTCCACAACTTGGTAACAGCTGGAACAAAACTTCTAGAATACTGTGTAGTATTGAGCCTCATGGTGGAGAAGGCCTGGCTATTAGAATTAACTGCCTGCCTGGTATTACGGACAGGATAGAATTGTCCAGGGAGATCTGAATGTGAAGGATGGTCAGAGTTATGAAAAATCTTACGCAACATGCATAATAAACTAATTGAACGACGGTGCCAAAGATTAATATCTAGATCAGGAATAATAAATTTAATACACCGTAAGTTTCTGTCCAACAAATTAAGATGAGAATCAGAAGCTGAACACCAGACAGGAGAACAATACTCAAAACAGGGGTAGAATGAAAGAATTAAAACACTTCTTCAGAAAAGATTGATCACCGAAAATCTTACAAGACTTTCTCAATAAGCCAAATTTTTGTGCAATTGAAGAAGACACAGACCTAATGTATTTCTCAAAAGTAAATTTGCTGTCGAGAATCACACCTAGAATTTTAAAAGAGTCATACAAATTTAAAGAAACATTATCAATACTGAGATTCGGATGTTGAGGAGCCACCGTCCTTGACCTACTTACAATCATACTTTGAGTTTTATTAGGATTCAACTTCATACCCCATAATTTGCACCATGCACTAATTTTAGCTAAATCTCTATTAAGGGATTCACCAACCCAGATCTACATGCAGGGGATGGAATTGATGCAAAGAGAGTAGCATCATCTGCATATGCAGCAAGCTTGTTTTCTAGGCCAAACCACATGTCATGTGTATATAGTATGAAAAGTAATGGGCCAAGAACACTACCCTGTAGAACACCGGATATCACATT
>NC_090747.1:23323555-23326532 GCF_036898095.1 Palaemon carinicauda
TACCTATGGCTAGATTTTGGCTTGTTTTCCGATGACATCGAATAGACTCCCATACCTCAAAGGCTGTTTACATACGTCCCAGTAAAAAAAAAAAATGAATTCCTAGTAGAATCTCTATTATCTTAAGGTACTCACTACAACGTTTGTTTCTATGTTATAATTTAACCAGTTTTACACAACCTGAGTCTTATTAATCAAGCTCCTTTTAAGTACCAAAAAGATAGGGAGTAAATGTAGGGGAGAATGATTCCTCCAATAATTCAACATAAACATTACTTCTGATTGGCCTTGACAATTTGACATTCTCCACTGACCTCTCAGCCAAAATCCTATCCCAGGAATGAATACCTATTCTTCCATTCTGGCTCCTTTATTAAATATTCTTTGCTTCATTGGTGGTGTTGCCCTTCTTCAACCATGTGTTACTCGTGCTTCTACAGAAGTATAGTATTTTTTCATGAGCGAGAATTATAGTTATCTAAAATTCGTGATATTACGGAGTATATCACAAAGCTAATCCACGGAGACATTCTTTTTGTTGTTGCATTAGACTTTTTTTATCAGCAAGGATGATATAGCAATTAATTTTAGATTCTTGAGGTGCTTGGGTGGGAATGAAATTTTACTTTAGGAAAGGAAATTTTTACAATATTTCATTGAGGAACGAAACTGTATAGGATAAATAATAACATTTAGCTGTTCTTCTCATTAAAAATATAATGCTTCTGGGAGAAACAGAACCCTAATTGGAAATTAAATAATCTTTAATGATAATAGCAATACTTGATTTGTATAAACATATGCCGCAAAAGAAACCCACAACTTACAGTTTAAGCCCAGAGGACGAAAAATGAAGAATGCTAATATAAAACCCTAACCGGCTTGGTCCCAGGACATCAGCAAAACACTAAGCAGTAATCTCCATCCCTGTTCAGATTACGGATTTATTATGACGATTACTGAATTCTAGAGACCTACCTAAAAAAAAAATCCAATAGTCTAATATGTTATGATGCCATATGAAATTATCTAATTCTAGAGATTTACATAAGATTTAAAAAACAAAAATGTTATTGAATTACCATCAAACACAAGGAGAATTGCTATAAGAAATTTACTTCTCAACTTAAAAGTTAGACCAGGCATCAGTTTTGTAATGTTAGTGCTTGTTGACCAAATTAGGGAACAAGACACGTATATAACCTCAAATTTAGTCAATAATCGCAGATATAATGTATTTTAATGACGAGAGAGAGAGAGAGAGAGAGAGAGAGAGAGAGAGAGAGAGAGAGAGAGAGAGAGAGAGAGAGAGAGAGAGGAGAGAGCGAGAGAGAGAGAGAGAGAGAGAGAGAGAGAGATTTCTAGTATCAGTAAATTTTCTAATGTTATTGGTGTTTTATTGTATTCGTAATGTCTATAATGTTCAACAACTGAATGATTTCGAAGTGTAAAGAGTTTTTTTTCATTATTATTATTATTATTATTATTATTATTATTATTATTATTATTATTATTATTATTATTATTAATACTTGCAAAGGTATAGCCCTAGTCTGAGATTTTGGATGCTATAAGCCCAGGGGCCCCAAAATGGAAAATAGCAGTGTAAGGAGGGAAAAAATGGGAAAATTAAATATCTCAAGAACAGTAACAGCAAGAATATAAACATTTCCTATATAAACTATGAAATCTTTAACATAACAGGAGGCAGGGGAATTCGATAAAATAGTGTGCCTAAGTATACCCACCACAAGAAAAACAAGAAATTTTCGAGAGATAATTTCTGACCAAAGAATTTTTTACTTGCCTCTCTTTATAACTCCAAACAGTTTTAACCAGCAAACTCTTCCTCTCCAGTAACTTCCGTCTCTTACACCGGTCATTCTAAATCCAGAGAAAATGTGGGGAAAGTAAGGTGAGTAGACGACATTTCTTTTGCCGCTAACTGTACAAGAAGAATAGAAGTTAAACACTCTAACTACCGAAGGATAAACAACCTATATGTATGCAGCAGACTTCCTTGGAAGAGAATTCTTCCAATTGACTTGATATGAGATATATTCTACTGATTCGGACTACAAATATTGTTGAATGAACTTTGGGTGATTCATTGCTTTTAGGTATTTTACTTGCTGAATATTTTGTCATGTGATAGACTAAGATTACATATACCATTTATAGTTCAATTGATTTTAGAAGAAAATAGGTTAAGTATATTCAGTAAGTATATATTTACTTAGTCATAAATTTACTATTTAAAATAAAGAATTTCAATGGCCTATTAAAAACATCAATTATTTATCATCTTCCAAAAAAGGGATATTATCATTAAACGAATAAAATATAATTAAAAAAACGATTCTCTTCTCCAAGGCTACACAATATTCGTTCTATTTATTTAAATTTTTTGTTCCTAAGCTTCATTTACCAAATTATATTTCTTATAGAGATGAAGGTTAATAATCACCAGATAGTATCAGTCTAGATCTAATCATGTATGGCAGGACATCCTAGTCAACTTTGATAGTTAGCAAAGTTTAAAAAAGAAAAAAATATATATTGTCAAATATGTTAAGAAAATAGTCTTTCATGTTTCAATGTAAAATGGGAAGTGAGAGCATATTTTGTACTTTGATCAAAGGCAGATTAAAAAATTTACATGTTCAAGATTTTTTAAAGTTAATTCCTTTGCTTCAGGCATTATAGTGGCAACTTTGGTACCTACAGTAATGATATAGCAAAAGGGAAATAAGTGGTATGTAGCCGTTATTTTAATCGATATACATAGACATATAGACTCACACACACGCATATATATATATATATATATATATATATATATATATATATATATATATATATATATATATATATATATATATATATATATATATATATATATATATATATATATATATATATATATATATACATGAAATTGTCCTGTTCAAGTCGTTAAAGTAGCCAAGCCTGCAAA
>NC_090747.1:23329532-23332032 GCF_036898095.1 Palaemon carinicauda
GGTATGGAAAGTAATGGGACAAGAACACTCCCCTGGGGAACACTGGATATCACATTCCTATACTCACTATGATGCCAATCAACAACAACTCTTTGAGATCTATCACTTAAAAAATCAATAATAATGTTAAGAAACGACCCACCCACTCCCAACTGTTTGAGTTTGAAAACAAGGGCCTCGTGATTAACACCGTCAAAGGCGAGCACTAAAATTAAGGCTAATCATGCGAACTTCCTGACCACAATCAAGGGATTTCTGTAGAGTATCGAAGATTGTAAGAAGGGCAATCACATTCTCCAAGGCCTTTACGAAAACTAAGTTGCAAACTAGAAAATAGATAATTACCTTCAGCAAACCCATTAAGACGTTTTGCCAGAAGACGTTCAAACACCTTAGAAAATATGGGGGTTCTGGACATTTGGCGGTAATCAGTGGGACTTGAGCTACCAAAAAAACCAATTTACATAGAGGAGTAACATTACCAGTTCTCCAACAAGTGCTAAAAGCTCCTCTTCTTGCTAACTTGCGCAAAATAACAGAAAAATTTGGAGCTAAGAAATCTACTGTCTTTATAAAAAACAAAGGAAAAATACCATTTGGGTCTACACCTCCATAACCATCAAGGTCCATCAATAGAGCTTTAATTTCACGAGATCGAAAAGCTAAACTAGTTAGTTTAGGCCTCAGGGAAACAGGAATGAGGAAGTTTAAGTTTTTCAATATTCTGTTTACTGTCAAAAACATTAGCCAAGAGGGTTGCCTTTTCCTTTGGACAGTGAGTGACTGAGCCATCTGGTTTAAGTAAAGGAGGTACTGCTGCATCTACACCAAAGAGTGCAGATCTAAAGGAAGAACACCATTTATGCTCCTGAGTTGTACCAGAAAGGGTTTCTTTTATGGTTAAATTGTACTCCCTTTCAGTTATCATTATTATTATTATTATTACTAGCCAAGCTACAACCCTAGTTGGAAAAGCAAGATGCTATAAGCCCAAGGGCTCCAAAAGGGAAAAATAGCCCAGTGAGGAAAGGAAATAAGGAAATAAATAAATGATGTAAATAAATTAACAATAAATCATTCTAAAAACAGTAACAACATCAAAACAGATATGTCCTATATAAACCATTAACAACGTCAAAAACAATTATATCATATATAAGCTATAAAAAGACTCATGTCAGCCTGGTCAACATAAAAACATTTGCTCCAACTTTGAACTTTTGAAGTTCTACTGATTCAACTACCCGATTAGGAAGATCATTCCACAACTTGGTAACAGCTGGAACAAAACTTCTAGAATACTGTGTAGTATTGAGCCTCATGGTGGAGAAGGCCTGGCTATTAGAATTAACTGCCTGCCTAGTATTACGAACAGGATAGAATTGTCCAGGGAGATCTGAATGTAAAGGATGGTCAGAGTTATGAAAAATCTTACGCAACATGCATAATAAACTAATTGAACGACGGTGCCAAAGATTAATATCTAGATCAGGAATAATAAATTTAATACACCGTAAGTTTCTGTCCAACAAATTAAGATGAGAATCAGAAGCTGAACACCAGACAGGAGAACAATACTCAAAACAGGGTAGAATGAAAGAATTAAAACACTTCTTCAGAATAGATTGATCACCGAAAATCTAAAAGACTTTCTCAATAAGCCAAATTTTTGTGCAGTTGAAGAAGACACAGACCTAATGTGTTTCTCAAAAGTAAATTTGCTGTTGAGAATCACACCTAGAATTTTAAAAGAGTCATACAAATTTAAAGAAACATTATCAATACTAAGATTCGGATGTTGAGGAGCACCGTCCTTGACCTACTTACAATCATACTTTGAGTTTTATTAGGATTCAACTTCATACCCCATAATTTGCACCATGCACTAATTTTAGCTAAATCTCTATTAAGGGATTCACCAACCCCAGATCTACATGCAGGGGATGGAATTGATGCAAAGAGAGTAGCATCATCTGCATATGCAGCAAGCTTGTTTTCTAGGCCAAACCACATGTCATGTGTATATAGTATGAAAAGTAATGGGCCAAGAACACTACCCTGTGGAACACCGGATATCACATTCCTATACTCACTATGGTGCCCATCAACAGCAACTCTTTGAGATCTATTACTTAAAAAATCAATAATAATGCTAAGAAACAACCCACCCACTCCCAACTGTTTGAGTTTGAAAACAAGGGCCTCATGATTAACACGGTCAAAGGCAGCACTAAAATCAAGGCCAATCATACGAACTTCCTGACCACAATCAAGGGATTTCTGTACAGCATTGGAGATTGTAAGAAGTGCATCACATGCTCCAAGGCCTTTACGAAAACCAAATTGCAAACTAGGGAATAGATGATTACCTTCAGTAAACCTATTAAGACGTTTTGCCAGAAGACGTTCAAAGACTTTAGATAATATGGGAGTTATGGAAATTGGGCGGTAATCAGTGGGACTTGAGCTACCACCAAACACATTTACATAGAGGAGTAAC
>NC_090747.1:23344532-23349532 GCF_036898095.1 Palaemon carinicauda
CAAAGACATAGAGCTGAAACGTTTGTAGAGCTATAACTTTCAACATCCGAAAAGATGTTGGAAGGTGGATGCCGAATTCGTCCCCTTACGAATCGGGCAAACCTGCCAAGTGGAATTTGTGGCTGACGTAACTGTGGGTATCCTTAAGCGATAAGGATTTATTTGGCGAAACAAGCGAATCTTTCTATGGGACAAGGTGATGACGAAGGGCCCCTCGGTGTACGAGATAAAACAGACAGATATTTTGAAGATTTTTGAACGTAATTTTGCCTACCAAAGATGCATCATTCAATGCTTACATCACTTGGGTCATTTTCGTTTTACAAACGGACACAGGCCTTCCTATAAACTTTTATTTTGCATTCTTGTCGTGTCATGTCACACGTTAATCGACTTTTCATTCTTTTACCTTGATCATCTATCTTTTCTTTCTATTATAGTGCACTTTTTCTTTTTCTTCTGCTTAGGACTCCAACCAAAGGACTATAATAAGAGAAAGATCTCTCTCTTCTCGTAATAAGAAATTCCTTTTGCAGAGATATGAATAAAAAATCATCCAAAACAAGTAATATGTAAATCCAAAGGGCAAATCAAGGTAAACAGTCTTACACTTATGCATTGTTTAATTTACCCCACTGAGGAGAGTCTATGCATTCAAAGTGTTAAAGAAAAGAAGCTTTGATAATGGAAGAGTAATTATGCATTTTTTTCATATGACAAATGATCAGATATTTAGTAAAAACTTAATTTTACTCTCTGGTACAGGTTAGCTACTTGAAATTTATCAAATTATATTTAAAAACTTAACCAAATTCTTTCCTGTTACTTGAAATAAAAGATCCAAATGTCAGATCCATATGTAATGAATGAATGAAGTAATTTAAAAAAAAAATCTATTTTATAAATATAGTGATGTAATGAAATTAATCTTATATATCATAGAAAAAGACTTATATCACATACAAATTATGCAATACATGAAACGCTAAAAAGCTTTAAACATACGTAGAGTCAAAAAGAAAAGACTTAATAACTGGTGTTGTAAAACTGAAAATACAAACACTAAAAACCAGTAGCTACGAAAAAGTTAAAATACAATTTCTAAATATAAAAATATTCATATTTTTTTTATAAATATTCATATAAGATTTTGAAGAAGCCTTTAGGTGGGTGAAACCCACACACACACACACACACACACACACACACACACACACACACACACACACACGCACAAATCCTCAGCGAGCAAAAGTAGTTTTCAAGACGGTTCAACTGACGTTCAATTTATATATTGAATGACTGCAACCACCTCCCTTTTCTTTCGTGTATTTTAATAATACTTACCTTTTATTACCCGTAACCAATATTTTTCAAGTAATTAAGTTCACAAAACATGTGCCTTATTTAGGATCTAAAAAGTAAATTCTTTTCTAAATCTCAGACAATTTTTGTCATAGAATGATTTAACATGAAAACAGAACCTTGATCAACAAAAAACAGAATCTATTTGAACTTTCCTCAATATTCTGCAATGTTTGTTTAGTGTGATAGTCTATATAATCTAGAAAATATTTCTCATTCTTGAGGTTTCTATCTAAGAACCTCCCTTTTAGATTTTCTTCATACTTACTTTTATAAGTATTAGGATGACCAGGGATCCAGCCACCCATTGAGATACTACCACTGAAGAGTTATTGGATCCTTTGGCCAGACAGTAATGCATTAGATCCCTCTCTGGTATTGTTTTTTTTTTCTTTTGCCTACACATACACCAAATAGTCTGACATATTCTTTACAGATTATCGTCTTTCCTCATGCACCTTACAGCAATGAAATTACCAAATACTTCTTCGCTCAACGGTCTATTTACAGTACGGTAATTGTTCAGTGGCTACTTTCCTTTTGTCAAGGTTAGAGACTATTTAGCTATGGTAAGTATCTCTTTTAGAAAAAAAAGGACACTTCAAAATCAAACCAATGTTCACTAGTCTTTGGAAGTGTCATAGCCTCGGTACCATGGTCTTCCACTGTTCTGGGTTAGAGTTCTCTTGCTTGAGGGTACACTCGGGCACAACATTCTATCTTAAATTTTTTCTTCCTCTTTTTTTTGGAAATGGTGTGTAGGGCAGACTTAATAGAATGGCCATGGATGCCTGGTGATTTATCAAGAGGTTGTCTTTTCCTATCTGATTCTTTTACTTCTCAAAACCATTCTTACTGTCCTCCCTCCAGTTGAAATGGCTATCCTGGAGGGTATTTAGCCTTTCGTGGTATATCGGCTTCTCCATGTTCACCACTTTTTCGACTTTTTTACAGCTTATGGGTTTCATCAATCATTTTATATACCTTTCTGTAAATGCTATTTTTGTTATCACTCTTGTTAATTCAGTTGTTAAGTATGATGTATTTTTTTTATTACCTTTATTTCTTATGCTCTCTGGAGACGTTAAAAAAAAAATCGAGACTAGTATGTCCTAGATTTCGTCAATGTCGTCTTCTGTATTGCAATATTCGTGGTCTTCATACAAATATTCAAGACCTTACAGCGCCGTCCAAACAGTATGATATTCTTTTTTTTTTCAGAAACTTTGGTTTCTAATCTGAGACACTCATCTGAGCTCCTTATAACTTGGTTTTAAGATGTCAATAATGTTGGAACAGGATGTCATTCCTAGAGCCAGGTAAATAGCGGTGTATATTTGGAAAGAGTACCCTGCTCCTCACAAGGTTTAGATCCAAAGGGTATTTTTCCCCTATTTTTTATGAAGACTGAATATTTCTTAGCTCCAAAATTATCTGTTATATTGCCCAAGTTAGCAAGAAAAGTAGCTTTTAGCAAATAATGGAGTATTGGTAATATTACTCTACTATGTATGTGTGTTTTTGGTTGCGTAAGTCCAATTGATTACGGCGCAATTTCCATAGCTACCATTTTGTATAAAGTATTTCAACGTCTTCGGGCAAAACGTCACTATAGGTTTGCTGAAGGTAATCATCTGTTCCCTAGTTTGGAGCATGTGATGCATTTCTTACAATCTCCAATGCTATACAGATTTTCCTTGACTGCGGTCAGGAAGTTCATACGATTGACCCTGATTTCAGTGCTGCCCCATAATAATAATAATAATAATAATAATAATAATAATAATAATAATAATAATAATGATAATAATAATAATAATAATAATAATAATAATATTTCAACCTCCAAAACCTGTAACTTACAACTACCAGCATGTATTCAGAATTCCCACTTGCTATTCCTTCAAGCAAATGTGGTATATACTGTGCAGGAAACAAAGTATTTAGGTCCCAATGTTCACACTGCATAAATTTCATATTTTTCTATGAGAGCTCGGGAATTGTACTTGTGGCTAATTTGGTGAACCTGAAGCATATATGTCATCCTTTCATAATGAAATATTTGTTTTTTGGAACAATATTTCAAGGATTGCTGGTTCCCATCCCAAATATTTCTGAGATCGGCTCAACAATTTCTGAGCAAAATTTACCAACCAAACCTTCAAGTACCGACTGTGCTAAAATGTTGTTCTATGCTCCGTAACATTTTATACATAGAAAAAAATACAGGTAACAAAATAGATAATTAATTTTAAATAGTTTTCCGAATCGTAATCTTAAACTGATTCTTAATAATCCCCTGACAGTCAGATTCATATTTAAATATAGTAATTTTCTCACAAATCTAATGCCTTTATATGATTACTTATCCGAGAGGAAATCTCAGGAATTATGTGGGTTAAACAAAAGTTCTCTTAGATGCTGACCTGGCGGTTACGCATAGAACAGGATACACGCTCAACAATGAAGAGTTCTCAACCACCATTGAACATACATCTAAATGCAAATCTAATATCTCATTAAAAAAAAAAAAAGACTTTGAACTTTTACCACAAGCACCAGGCAACTCTTCTCTGATAGTATTGGAGCCGTTATTTATGAAGAACAGACTCCCCAAATGACGAGCCAATTATCCTCTATCACCCTCCACATCACTTAATTTAAGCCCGTAAATTTGGAATTTTCTTTGTGAGTGCTGTCCTTCACATAAGCACGAGTCGAAGTAATTTTATTGTTGTGTATTTCTTTGAGTTTACCTTTGTTTACTTTATTTCCTTTATTATTTTAATCTGTGTATATCACTTCAATTTTAAACTGTTCTTGTATTTGATATAGAACCACGTTTAACTGAATTTTACTTATATGTTTTATATGTCCTTCTTAGTCTTGATAATGGTGTTAGTCGCGAAAACTAGGTCTTAATAAATATGAGAGATGCTGTCCAGACTATTCCTCCCCGTTTTGTGATATATATATATATATATATATATATATATATATATATATATATAGGCAAAGAGGGCAGCTGACCTGAGGTGGGGTCAGGGATTGGGTCAGTCATATGAAGAGAATAAGAAGAAGTTTTAGAAAGAAGTGAAGAGAGTAAGGAAGGCTGGCGCAAGAATTGAAGAGACACTGAAAGATGGAAATGGAAGGTTGTTAAAAGGAGAGGAGGCAAGGAAAAGGTGGGCGGAATATTTTGAAAGTTTGCTGAATGTTGAGGATAATAGGGAGGCATATAAAATTGCTGTTCCAGGTGTTGAGGTGCCAGTGATGGGAGATGAGAATGAGAGAGAGATTACAATAGATGAAGTGAGGAGAGCACTAGATGAAACGAGAGTAGGAAAAGCATCTGGTATGGATGGTGTGAAAGCTGAGATGTTGAAGGAAGGGGGTGTGACTGTACTTGAATGGTTGGTGAGATTGTTTAATATGTGTTTTGTGTTGTCAATGGTACCAGTAGATTGGGTTTGTGCATGTATTGTACCACTATATGAGGGTAAGGGAGATGTGCATGAGTGTTGTAATTCAAGAGGTATTAGTTTGTTGAGTGTAGTTGGAAAAGTGTATGGTAGAGTATTGATTAATAAGATTAAGGATAAAACAGAGAATGCAATCTTGGAAGTACAGGGTGG
>NC_090747.1:23354532-23357032 GCF_036898095.1 Palaemon carinicauda
GAACGCTAGCCCCTTCTAATGAAAGGCCAGGTCGAAACCAACCATGCCACGAGAGGCCATAAAAGGAAATCTGAACCTGACGCTAATCTAGCTGTCCGAGGATTTACCTGGCGAGACATCAGTCTCTTACCAGCGCGTTTACCCGATTTCCCCGGCCCACCACGTGACACAATTGGTAGTAATTCATTCAGATTACCCCTAATGAGTCAATATGGATAAATATCAACACAACATCGTGTTCAAATAGAAATAAATTTCTACATCATACTTGGGATCGAACGCTAGCCCCTTCTAATGAAAGGCCAGGTCGAAACCAACCATCCCAAGTATGAGGTAGAAATTTATCTCTATTTGAACACGATGTTGTGTTGATATTTATCCATATTGACTCATTAGGGGTAATTTGAATGAATTACTACCAATTGTGTCACGTGGTGGGCCGGGGAAATCGGGTAAAACTCGCTGGTAAGAGACTGAAGTCTCGCCAGGTAAATCCTCGGACAGCTAGATTAGCGTCAGGTTCGGATTTCCTTTTATGGCCTCTCGTGGCATGGTTGGTTTCGACCTGGCCTTTCATTAGAAGGGGCTAGCGTTCGATCCCAAGTATGAGGTAGAAATTTATTTCTATTTGAACACAATGTTTTGTTGATATTTATCCATATATATATATATATATATATATATATATATATATATATATATATATATATATAGATAGATATATATATATATATATATATATATATATATATATATATATATATATATATATATATATATATATATATCTATATATATATATCTATATATATATATATATAGATATATATATAAATATATATATATATATATATATATATATATATATATATATATATATATATATATATATATATATATATAAATATATAGTTAAACGCCTTTCTGAGTGGTGGATACCCTAAAGTGGAGAAATGTATTTTTGTAGCTTTATCATCAGGAAAGCTGTACAAATCAAGCGACAAATACTTCCATGGTTTGTTGCGCGTGATCAGACCTAAGGCTCCAACCTTCACCAGTCCGTAGTGGCTAGAGTGGTGATAAAAATTGACCAAACACCAGTTATGAATACCCGAACCACGTTTCAGCCCCCAATCCCCATCGCCATTGGAACAACTGCCCCAAGTAGCGGTCAGGTAAGTCCCATTGCAAGGGATAATAAAAACTATGGACTAGACCCGGCCCCTTCAGGAACTGAACCTTGCGACATACAACTCTCAGGACCCTTACAAGTGAAGAAGATCTGGCTATTTAAGTAAAAGATTTTGAATAAATAAAATAAGTGAAATTAGAAGAGCTGTGGAATCTTAGAGTTAAAAAGGGTCAGATATTTAGCTTCTGAGGATATGAAAGGTACAAAGAAAATAGAGTTGATTTTATCCCTGACATAAAACATGCAGGTAATAGATAATTTAATAGTATCAGTGAAAGAATTACATAATTGATTATTAAACAAATTGATACAAACGCTCAGTGGATAAGAAAGAAGATGTTCAAGTTCAGTGAAGGTTGATTTGACGACTGAAGAAAATCACTTGGATGTTAATATCGGTTAAATAACTCATACAGATTTCATTATTGAGTTTGTGTGTTTTTATGTATGTGTTCAATGACATACCTTAGAAATTCTTGTAAAGTGTATGACAGGACTGAAATCAAAACAAAAAGTACAGTCGGTGGCAACCTTGATTCAATAAATTTCAGAGGATTTCATTAGAAAGTCACTAACTGGCAACTACAATGCGTAACTCAAAAACTAAAATTTTTCCTACATTGAAGGCTCTATTAATCAGAGTAAGCTAATATATTATGCAAACATATTTTATCTAGGATATATATATATATATATATATATATATATATATATATATATATCAGGAAAAAATAATGCAATAGTAGCTATTTCAAAGAATATTATTTACTTCAAACTAGAGAAACATAGCAATTAAAAAAGAATTTCGCTCAACACAGGATGACCAACATTACTTGTGCATATTTCAAGCAGTGTAGAAACAAATATATAATATCATACTGAATTATCAATTATGCTAGCGAAGATGGATGAAACCATGGAAGTATCAATGAAATATAAAGAGAAAATGTTCGTAACATTAAACATAATCAACATTGAATGGACTTAAATTTAACAGAGAAGTTGAGTGGGTTAGTAATTCTGATATTTACATTTATGAATTGACCGTTCGGACTCTGCTTCATCTCCAGCTTCAGTTTCGACCAACGACACAAACGTAACATTATACTGTATACCCAACTAATAAATTATCAGCCATGGCCTACTAGTAAGGGGGGAAGGTTTGCCTATATGTCTTCATCGCCAGTCAGTAATACTAGAGCAGGGGCCAATATCCAAGTCCCCCACTCCCACCACCACCTTTAACCGAAGTCGCAGCCTTCGGGGGAACACAGTAATCTTTCAGAGAAGAAAGTTTTGCCAATTACG
>NC_090747.1:23367032-23374462 GCF_036898095.1 Palaemon carinicauda
GATTGAGGAAGCCAGGGCGCTTCGAGTCCAGCTAACTTGGGCGTCGGGTTTCATACCAGATCGCCCTTATTCTCGTGTTCACTTGTTTTATTGTGCCAGTTTCACGTTAACTAGTAGTTTTTCGGTTAGCCTAGCCTAGAGACGTTAACTTTTCAGTTGAAGACGAACTCCCCAATGTCAATTTGGTCTATTGTTCCGGACTAGTTGACAGTGGTTTTTCCCTTCGGGAATGTTTACATCGGCTACACTAGTTTTGTTAGTAATTTGGTTCACTGGTCGGAGATTTCTCGGTATTTTGACCGTTTAGGCTCTTGGCTATCGTGCTACAATCAATTGAGGTTTTCAGGGCTAGGTAGGAGCAGTTTTTTGGAGCTCCCCTTTGTGAAGGGTGAGCTCATTTATTTGATTATAAGTCAGTTCGCTGACTTTATGTACTGCCATCTCTTTTAGCCTTTGTGATTTCTCTTTTGACTTGTCATATTCAGGCCTAGCTTATCCATAGCTGGTGTATCAATTGGTCCGCCATGCTACATTCGCTCGAGATTTCTCATGCTGGGTTCTGGTAGTTCTTTTGAGGTCCTCTTTGCAAAGGGTGAGCTCAAAATGTCAGTGTGCTGACTCTATTGTTCCGCTGTTTCCTAGCCACTGGAATTTTTAGATTGAAAAGCATTTTTACTTTGTTATTTATTTTAGTTATTGGGCATACCACCCAATGTCATTACCTCTCCCTGTGGTTGGTCTTCCCGATACTGACATCAACGTCATAATTATGTTTATGATGCTTTGTTTTTGCAATTGTTGTTTGAGAGGTCTAGTCTCTTCGGGGTTCTGGCTCTCTAGAGCTGTCAGCATGCTTCTCTAAAAGGAGTGAGTTGTTAGACTGACGGCGGTGTCAGTACTTACGGCCTTGTCGTGTCCTACAGTATTCCTAATGTTTATACATATAATAGTGATATGTCGGTTTTATGGCGATGTCGCCTTTAACGTCACTGCCTTCATATACGGCACTATGTTAATGCGGAATTTATTGCCGTTTGGCTATGCCATCATACTTTACCGACACTTTCGTGTATAGCCCCAATATATGGGAATGTTTATTATGCTTCGGCCTTAGGGAGAGCTTTGGGTTGACGAAAATGCCGTTACCTAAGTGTGTCGTTACTCCCAGCAACATTTGTACCTTTAAGGCACATATCCTTCCATCCTTTTGAGACCGCTTTATATTCTATAAGGTGAGTTCTCTACTATCTATCGATAAGTACAATTAAAGATTACCATAAAGGCCTTATTTCTTCTACTTTTGAGGCTTCTTTATGTGTGCTGGCCATGGAGATGTCTTTTACGAAAGGTCTTCTGTGTCTCGTCTTAGAAATAACCACCACATTTAGTTATGTGTTTCTATCAATTTATCCAATTCCCTTTGAGGTTGTGGATTGGATTTTTTCTCGTTAACTTTACAGGTTTTATCCATTGTTGGGCTCATTTTTTTAAAATTATTGGTTAGAATTTTAGTCTTTTGTCGCTACGGACATTTGCTCAGTTATCGATGCGTCGATATTATATCCTATTTATATGACGGCTTTGCTGCCTTCTGACTAGCTTTTTCTCTGTGGAGATATAGGAGCTATGGTTTTTTATGAGCATACCCCTCTACCCCCCAGAAAAACATAATATATTGATGTTAAGCATAGCAATTACTTATTAAAGGCTATTTTTTTCCAATCTCACGCCATTAACGGGTTTGGATATTTTGTTCTTTATCTCATACTTTCTCACCAATTGCAATTACACAAAATTTGGGGATTACTATCTCCTTTATGGTCATCGCTGAAGGTTACTAATCCATTTCTTTCAGCCTTTAGTGACACCTAGTGACGTTTGTACTCTAACTTTTCTTTTTCTCCTTACAGGTGTGGTCTTCGAAGGAGATGCATTGCAGAGTGCAGATTTGTGTCATGACCGTAATGCATACTTGAGGTCATGATACCTGCAGGATCCGTGCCTAGTGTCTGAGGATGAAGGGTCCAGTCTCTTACAGGGACTCCCAGGATTGCAGTGTATGCAAAGACGTCCACCCCTTGTGGTGGATATCAAAAGATGTCTCCGAAGACGACCGAATATTCTTACCTGGGTCGGAGGGTTTAAGAAGAATGCTGATCTAAAGGCTCCTTACCTTCCATATACGGAGTGGAAGGATATCCTCTTCCTTAAGGCGACACCGGTTTCGGTCTTGGGCTACTTCCAGCCTAAGCCCATACCAACCATCCAGTTGCATGTGGATGAGGCTCTAGGTGCTATGAGCCTCAACTTTGAAAACATGTCCACGGTTTCCTCTTTATCTCCGGGTAGAGAATCGGCTCTATAGTCAACCGTGGAATCAGATGACAAACCTCTCACTCTGGTGGATGATTCTTATCTCCTTGAGTTAGATGATGATGGTGTGGTGTCTTCTATGGACTCAGTTGTTTCCACCATTTCAACTACTACAATGGAAGCCTTTTTCCTGTCTACGGTTACAACTACATCTTCAGTGTCGGGAGCAACGCCTGCTACTTTTCTTCCTCCGCCTCCCGTTGAGCCTCTAGAACCAAAAACCTCTCATTTCCCAGGTCCTTTGGATGACTCGTCCCTCTTAGCTAACATGAAGGCTTTCATGGAAAGGACTCAACAATATCAACGGATGATGTTCAAAGCCTTGGGTGAGGAGATTAAAGCTTTAAAGTCTCAGGAAGACCCGGGTAAGCTAAAAGTCTTCCCTTCTCAGCTACCTTTCTGTACGCAGCAGAATCTATGGAGGTACGCAGGTCACGAGGTGCTTTCTGACGGTATCCACCACAATAGAGTGGGGTTAGCCATCAGGCCGATAGCTGATTGAGGCCTATACCATTTGCTATGATAGATTAGCTGAAGGAGTCGCATTGAGAGATGACACTATCCCTAAAGAAACAATCCTTCTGGAATACACAAGAGCCTGGCACCTAGCCGTGAAGGAAATAAAGACAGCAGGGTGTATTAACACACAGCTAGGTGGTCTTGGTAAAAGGTTAGCCACCTTTGTAGATCCTGATACAATGGTCTTTCCTTTTACTTAGAAAGGTTCGTAGCTGTGGAAAAGGCCATCAGAGAAGGTAAATCTCTCCTGATGTTGGAATAATGTAGACCTCTGTCATTCGATCTTCCACATGATGCTGACCATTGGATAGATGTCCAGTCTACTTTTTCAGAAGCCAAGCTGGATAAAGATGTAGCCAATCGTCAATTTAATGAAAAATTGCCCAGGATACCTGAACACCTCATTGAAGCTGAATTGGAGGCCAGGGAGAGACTATCAGTTTCGATGTTTCTCCAGTGCTTTATGGAAATGATGATTGGGAATTTTACTTATGCACCAATTTCTTCCCCTTTGGCTAAGACTCATCTGGCTACTTTTATGAAGGATCTCTATGCTTTCTTTCAGGCTTGTAGAGTTAGATACTATACGTCATGAGCAGAAACATCTCATTGACGCCTGTATATGAGTTAAGGATTTTTTCCCTCAGAAGTTAGTGAAGGAAGTTTTGGATAAAGCTGCAGCCAAGAAAAAGATCCTGTTCTAGAAGTGGGGGATCTTTCTAAAGAGAATATTCACTCCTTTGGTGGGACCTCAGCCGAAGAGGACCCTCAAACGAACCTATCTCTGGAGGTCGTTTGCTCCTTCCCATGCCAACGCTCCTCAGAAGGGTTTTGCCGTTTCTCATGCGGTGACTCTATAGTCCCCAGCTTTCAATCTGGTGTGTGAGCAGGGGTCCCCATCCTTTCGATCCCATAAGAGAGAAAGAGGTGGTAGAGGCCACTCAGATAGAGGAGGTAGATCAAGAGGTCATGGTCATCAAGGCGGCAGAAGAGGAAAGGGAGCACATCCTAAGATCAAACAATGAGGATATTCCGGTAAGGGGACAGCTGATCTCGTTCAAGGACTGGTGGGCGTTCAGTCCTTGGTCACAGAGCGTCATTTCCAACGGTTTGGGTTGGAAGTAGAAGAAACAGCCACCAAAGCTCAGGAGATTTTTCCAGAAGTCAACACCTCATCTGGAACAGTATGTGTAAGACCTGTTGTAGAAAAGTTATCCGTTGCACAAGATCTATGAGATTTCAAGGTCGTCTATTTTGCATGCCTAAGAAATATTCGATCATACCTCGAACCATTCATGACTTGTCCTGTCTAAACCTGTTTGTTCAGTTTGACAAGCTCTGGATGCTGACTCTTTTGGAGATACGGCCCTTACTATCCCTGGAGGCTTACACTGTCTCTACAGATCTTTCCGACGCTTATTGGCATCTTTCAATAGGTCAACGCTTCTCCCCCTACCTTGGTTTCAGCCTGGAGTGAAAGGCTTGTGTTTTAGAGCTATGTCATTCGGGCTCAATATAGTTCAGAGAATTTTCTCGAAGGTTATCGATGCAGTCGTTCAACAACTTCAGGAAAAAGGCCTTCAAGTAGCAGCGTACCTGGACGACTGGCTACTGTGGGATTCCTCAGCACTGGAGTGCAGGGAAGTAACCTCTGAAGTTGCCAAGTTTCTGCAGTCCCTAGGATTCCAATTCAACTTCAAGAAGTCGAGACTGGTTCCAGCTAAGGTTTTCCAGTGGCTGGGGATTCATTGAAACCTACATTCTCATTCTCATATCCAAAAGGATAGAAATACCGAAGTCCGTATCGAACCTTGTCCTCAAACTACGGCTCAAGGATGCAAGCAGAGTTTGGAAACGGAGAGCCTCAAAAGCTCTTTGCAACCATCAGAAGAAGACCCTGGTGTTACTTCGAAGACAACTTCGAACGTGGTCTACTGCCAAAAGTCTTTCACAGACAATACGTTTTGCTTTCCTCCTATGGTAGTGATCCTTCAAATGGACGCCTCATTGGACGGTTGCGGGGGTCAAACCCAACTCAAGAAAGTACAAGGTGGTTGGTCCCAGAAATTTCAACAATTCCAAATAAATATTCTGGAGGCCATGGCAGTCTTCTTGTCCCTCAAAAAGTTTCACTTGAAGAAGAACATTCATATTCATTTAGTCCTCGACAGCAAAGTAATAGTCTATTGCATCAACAGGCAACGGTCAGGATCTCCTAAAAAAAATCATGTAATGTTAACAATTTTAAACGTTGGCTCAGAGGAAAGTGTGGCTTCTGTCAGCATCCCACCTTCACAGAGTACTGAATGTGATGTCGGACTCCCTATCTCGGACACAACCTCTGGAGATGGTATGGTCTCTAGACGGAAAATCATTCTCTTCAATGCAAGTTCAAGTCCCTGGTCTTCAAGTGGATCTGTTTGCAACGAGTGTCAACAAAATCTTCCCTGCTATGTAGCACCAAAATATGTTTCTAGCAGCAGTGAGCTTGGATGCAATGACCCTGGATTGGAATCAGTGGGAGAGGATCTACGAATTTCCACCCTTCAATCTTCTCATGAAGGTTCTGGCCAGGCTTTGATCGTTCAACGGGACAGCGGCCCTGGTTGCTCCTCTGTGGCCGAAGAGCAACTGGTTCCCCATGATGACAAAAATTAACCCCAAGTTGGTGTTGTTGCCCCATCCAGGTTTGTCCCAGGAAGTAGAGAGGAAGATTGTCTACGCTTCATCATGGAAATCGAACAACCTTCATATCATGATTTTTTGCATTAGCTCTGGAGAAGAGGTTCTATATATAACGTGAAACGTTGATGTTTGCAGGAAATTATAAAATTTTCACTACTTTGACTCAGCATGAAACATCGTTGAAGAAATGGGTTAAGTACGTTAAGGACAAGAATCCAGATTCTATTACCATGGATTTTTCTTTAGGGGTTTTTCATTGACGTACACACACAAGGTCTAGCTTCCTCCATGAGTTCGTCGTACATGTCAGCCCTTGCTAGGCCATTCTATATGCTTTCGATATCGATTTCAACTTGGACCTCTTTAATAAGATTTCGGATGCTTGTGCAAGGTTAAGACCGTCGGCTCCGCTGAAACCTCTCTCCTGGTCTTTGAATAAATTGTTACGATTTGCTTCGGAAATTGACAATCGAACTGCGTCCATGCGTTATCTGACTCCAAAAGTTATTTTTCTAATTGCAATGGCTTCTGGTGCTCGTGTTAGTGAGATTATGGCTCTCTCTAGAAACGAGGGTCACATTGAAATTGTGGATAATGGTGAAGTTATTTATATCCAGATCCTAATTTTCTAGCTAACATTGAGCTTCCTTCTAAACGTTGGGGACCGTGGAAAATAGTTCCTCTAGTAAGTGATCTTACCCTGTGTCCAGTGAAGAGTATCTTTTAAGAAGAGCACATTTTAAAGGTGGTCAGTTATTTAAAGGCAAAACAGTAGGATCAGATTTGTCTCTGAGGCAAGTGAGAGAGAAAATTGCATATTTTATAAGGAGAGCAGACCCGGCTAGTATGCCATTGAGTCAGGACCCTAAGAAAGTGGCTAGTTCATTGAACTTTTTTCAGTATATATCCTTTGAGGAATTGCAGGCATATTTGGGTTGAAAGTCCAGCAGGGTGTTCTTCAAGCATTATCTGAAATAATTGGAAGAAATACGTTATTTTGAGGTGGCCGTGGGGAGTGTTATCAAACCTGCAGCATCGACATAGCCCTCAAGTGTGTCCTTTGGCATTCTTCCAGCTTATTTTTTGAATGAGGAAACTGTGAGTTTTTGTTTCAGGGTCATTAACAAATTTTTTGATTTTCAGAATTCATTATTGTATCTCTGAACGCTGTTTGTACCTGTTTAACTATAGTATATCTACCTTAGTATCGGTTAGACTATAGTTCAAATTATGTATTTATTTATAAGACTTTACTTTTGTTATGTCTTATTTTTTTCTACTTTGCCATAAGCTCCTTCCAGTGTTTTATGACAGGTTTTCCGTAATGACACATTGTGTAAAGGTATATTAGGGATGTATTATTGGGTAGAACAAAGGTGTCTTTATGCTAATTTTATTAATTGTAATTACTCTTTGCTCTAATGTTTGTCAATAAAATACAGCAAATTTATTCATACCTCTTATTTCTTGCCGTAATTTCATTTGAGTGTGCCTATAACTATTTATCCATCCTGAATATGCATAATTATTTATTTATGATGAGTATTTGTTCCATACTTTTTACTCACTGAGCTTACTGCAGTTTTAGCTGTTAGACATCTCACCATTAATATTGGATGTCTTCCCTATTGTGGAGAGTGATGATCTGAACCTGCTCTGCTTCCTTAACAGGACATCATACTTATCAAGTACAGCTTTATTATGGCTCAGGAATAAAGGTTGAGTTCGATACCTATGCTTTGACGGAGTAATCCGGTTAGTGCATTTCGGCATTGGGACTTTTCTTTGAGGCCTCCTACCGAGTAATAGGTAATTCTCTGGTACACTTTCATCAGGACGATATGGCTCGAGCC
>NC_090747.1:23374962-23399962 GCF_036898095.1 Palaemon carinicauda
AATCTTAATACCTTTTATTTGCTATAAGAAAGCGAGTGAAGGGTTGTCACTACTGTCTCATTACCATAAATGATTTTTTTTTTGCACTTTATAACTCTGAGACAATTCTAAGAGATAGAATCTTCGTGGAAGGATTAAATGCGCAAATTTTAGTGGATTTTTGTAGTATGTCGGGCAAGGAAGAGCAAGAATTGAAGATGGAACAAGGACAGAACTCGCATTATTTTTGGTGATTTTATTAATGAAGATGGAATTGGCCATCGAGATGCCATCGTTAGCTTCAAACGAAGGGAAGATATTTTCAGGGTAAATTTGTTATTTCCATCCCATTGTTATTAGCTTTTATGATCTGTTACATTCAACAGAGAGAATGGCATTCGATATTTATGTTTTTTCTAGTTGAAATTCCTCCCGTTATTCTTTTAAGAAAACTAGCAGTTTTCATATTTCTTCTGGATAAGAATTATTGGATTCATGAAAAGCACTTCCATGGTGTGTTCTGTCTTTTTGGGCTCAGGCCATGTCGTCCGGATGGAAGTTCCTATTAGGTAGCTTTCTAGGGTATATTTTACTACAGTGATATTCCCAGAGAATTTTACCTTAAGGTATCCAGAATTCTAACTCTTGGAGCAAATATCTCTAAATAATCTCACAGGGATATCGCATAATATCAGAGGATGTATTCTTGACACGTCACATAGCTGTCTTCGCCCCAATCAGTATTAACGCTTTGAGGGGGGTAGAGTGACAAGAATCAAAAACGAGAAGGAAAAGAGAGCCGCTCATAAGGCATCTCTCCTATTCCGTTTCCAGTGTGTATCTGATGAAGGCGGTAACGCCCTCTTTATTCCTTTTCGTGTAGCTCTACTACTCTGTGTTTTCCCTTGTGTTCTCTCGTTATTTTGGATTTAATTCAACCTTTTGATGATTTCTCCGGCCTCTTCTGCCTCTAGGAAGTTGTGTATTATCTTTACTATATATAGATGTAAGCTCTTGTCGTTTTGAATTAAATCAAATGTGATTTTACTGTAATGTAAACAAGAGCTGTTGCCTACCGGAGGCATCCTGGATGCTATTGCTCGCTCTTATGGGTCATTTAGTTAGCTGGAGCGATGTTCGCGGTTTTTTATGCTTTAATAATTTAGCTATTTATCTCCGCTAGGAATGCTTATATTTTACCGTCAGTTTTAGCTCGGTCATTTCGACACGAATCGAGGTACCGATCTTGCCCTCTGTGAGGCTTCGTAGCCTTGACGTCTGACACAAGGTGAGGGGTTTTCAGAAAAACACCTCAGGTCCTTACCTTCCAAATGAGAAGATGAGGGCCTACCTTTTCCCTAAAGCATCGGCTGATGCAATCATCCCCCAGCCTCAGGTGGAGATACCAATTGCCCAGAATCCGATAGATTCTGAAGTCTCAGCCGCCCTTCCAGACATCCAATTGGACGATAGGATGTCGGAGGTGTCGGATTCTACTGAGAAGGACCTTCTAGGAGAAGGTCAGGAGGAGGTTCTGTTCCAGGCTCCTCAAGTAGAAGAGGAAGAAATCGACGAAGTGTCGGTTACATCGGTTCCGGACCCAGAACCTATTCCGTCTACATCGTCTGCTATCCCAGATGAACTGGGAAGGACTCTTTCTTCCATTGTTGAGATGATTCAACAAATTCAAAGGAAGAATGATGAGAAGGAAGCTGCAATGAAACTGGAGATAAGTAGAATTGCACCATCACGTGGGCCCCAGAAGTGGCTCAGCATGAAGGATCTTCCTTTGTGCTTGGATAATAATCCTTGGAGGTATGCCGAACACATGCCGATGACAACCGGGAAGATCGTGATCTCAGAAAAGTTGGGAGCAATTCCCCTGGAAGAAGTGGAATTTTGGCCCAACGAAGATTCTTATCCTGACTGCTATGTCCGTCTTAGGAAGGAGCCAGCCTCAAAGGAGGAGACTAAGCCGAAGGAGTTCATAGTTTTTTACCATAGTAAAGCTCAGACGTTACTAGCGAGTTCGATGAAAGAGAGGGGCTTCACTAACTCAAAGGTGCCCTCCTTGAGTAAGAAGCTTCCCTCCTTTGTGGCCTCTCCTACCATAGCCTTTTTCTTCTTGGAAAAGGGATATAAGGCAGCCTTAAAGGCATAGGAGGCAAGGAACCATGCCAGTCTTTGGAGGAGTGCAAGCCGTTCCCTCCATGGAGGAGTGCAAGCCGTTATCTCAGACTTTGCCCTTGGACCAAAAAGACTGGAAGGACGTACACCTTACCTTCTCAGTCGCGAAGCTGGAAGCCGATATTGCTGAACGCCAGTTCGTTGAGGCACTTCCAAAACTGTCTGAGGTTCTCTTACGTAGAGAGCAAAAGACAAAGGAAAGACTTGCGGCATCGATGTCGTTGCAAACGACACTAGAAACGATGGCAAGTGACCCCAAGATCCAGGACATGTTCATGGTTGTTGCCAATACCCATCTGGCCACAGTTACACAGGATCCCTATAGCTTTATTAAAGCTAGGAGAGCCTGTAGAGAGTTTGTGTTAGCCTCGGTTGCGGTTAGGCACGACCCGAGGAAACTGATCTCTCTTATTTGGGGTAAAGACATCTTTCCCAATGAAGTGGTTAAAGAGGTAGTAGACAAGGCCGCCACAGAGAATAGGAACCTTTTCAAAAAGTGGGGCTTAGATCTCAAGAGAAAAACTTCTCCAGATGAGGGTCTCCAACCCAAGAGGAAGACAAAAAGGCCTAGGCCATCCTCTCGGCCGGCTAAACCCTACTGACAGAAACAACAACAACTTCCTGTGACCGCGGTGCCTCAGATAGTGGCACAACCTCCAACCACGTACCATCTGGTATCTCAACAAGTGGCGACGCATTTGCCAATTCTTAACCCAGCCTTCGAAAGGCAGACTTCCTCCTTTATTTCGAGAGCTAAAGGAACAGCCAGAGGTTCCTCTAGACGCCCTTCACGAGGAAGGGGTTACAGGGGAGGACGCGGTCAAGGAGGCAAGGCCTTAGATCCACAACAGCAGAAGTAAGATACTTCCAGTAGGAGGGAGACTACAGCTAATTAGGAATCGCTGGACCTTCGATCCCTGGGCCCACAGCCTAATTAAAATTGGACTAGGTTGGAGCTGGGGCAGTCCTCCACCTCAATTTCCTCAATACTTCCAACACTCATCCCCCGTTCTGGAAGAATATGTCTGAGAACTCTTAGACAAAAGAGAAATCCGGAAGGTTAATTCCATAAAATTCCAAGGAAGGCTGTTTTATGTTCCAAAGAAGTACTCAGACTTGTCGCCACTCACCAAGTTCATAGTGAACTACAAGTTCAGAATGCTCGCGCTTCAGCATATAAGGACCCTACTGCCGATAAGGGCATATACTGTCTCTATAGACTTGTCTGACGCTTATTGGCACATTACTATTAATCGTCACCTTTCCTCCTACCTAGGCTTTAAGTTACATAGAAAATTTTACGCGTTCAGAGCCATGCCTTTCTTGCTGAACATAGCCCCAAGGATTTTCACGAAGCTCGCAAAAGCAGCCGTCCATCAATTACGTCTAAAGGGGGTCCAAGTAGTAGCCTACTTGGACGACTGGCTGGTGTGGGCAGCATCCAGGACAGAATACATGCAAGCTTCTAAGATAGTGATCCAGTTCCTGGAACATCTGGGATTCAAGATCAACATCAAAAAGTCTCGTCTTTCTCCAGCTCAAAACTTTCAGTGGTTGGGAATCTACTGGAAATTTGGAGTCACATTGGCTTTCCATTCCTAGTAAGAAGAGGAAAGAAATAGCAGGATCTGTCGAGAGACTATTGAAATCCATACGGATATCAAGACGCGAACAGGAGACTGCTGGGCTCTCTACAGTTTGCTTCGATAACATATCCAGTGCTAAGAGCACAGCTTAAGGATGCAACAGGAGTCTGGAGAAAATACGCATCAAACGCACGAAGAGATCCAAGTGACACTGGCCATATTCCGTTTGGCGGAAAGGAAGAAATGGCACCCGTCAGCAGTTCACATTCAAGGGTTCCGCAATGTGACAGCGGACGCTCTATATAGGTTTACACCTATAGAGTCAGAATGGTCCCTTGACGCAGGATCGTTCTCCTTCATCTCTAGTCAAGTCCCAGAGCTGCAAATAGACCTCTTTGCGGAGAAAGACAACAAGAAAATAGATCGTTACAGGCCCACAAGTTTCCAAATAGCGTGTGGTTGCCTCTTGCATTGGAACTATGACTAAAATTCGTACCGCTACCGGATCCATCCCTGTCTCAGTTGTACAGAAGACTGTCTTCGCTCCTTCACAGAAAACATGGAACCTACATCTCATGATTTTCTCTCCTTAACGATGAGAAAAGGATTCGGTGTTTAAAAGCTGGTTTAGACTTTTGGAGGAAACCAGAAGACATTATAAGGCTTCAGGGAAGAGATAGTTATCCTTTGTGAAGGCGAAGAAACCGAAAGAAATCCCGACTTATTCCTATTTGTCATTTTTCATTCACCTTCATGAGCAAGGTTTAGCAGCCAACACAATTCTGTTGTTCAAGCCAGCCTTGACAAGTCAGATACCATATGCCTTACAGGTCGACCTTTCAAACGACGTTCTTAATGAACCAGCCCTCCAGCGCTTCCAAAGACCCTTTGCATGGTCATTAGATATGATTCCTCATTGTGTATAAATAATGAACCAATGAGGAATGTGCTTAGAAGGTTTTGAATTTAAGTCATATTTCTGTTGTACTCACTTTTAGGGGCCAGAGTTAAGAAATAGTGGCTCTCTGTAGAGAAGAAGGCCACGTCCAGTTTTTGGAGGGAGAACTGAATTTATTTCCAGACCCAACGTTTCTTTCCAGGAACAAGCTACCCACCAACAGGTGGGGTCCCTAGAGAATCTGCCCTCTGAAGGAAGATGCATCTCTATGTCCAGTGGATTACCTAAAGGTCTATCTTCATAGAACTTCAGACTTTATGAGAGGAGAGCTATTCAGGAGAGAAACCCTGGGTTCAAAGTTATCTATAACTATGGGCGAGATTCTCCCGTGTTATTCGCAGAACGGATCCAGTCAGTACACCCGTTAGTTATGATCCGAGGAAAGTTGCCTCGTCCATAAAATTTCCTTAATTATATGGACTTTGAACATCCTTGTTTGCACACAGGCTGGTAGTCATCCAAGGCGTTCTTTATGTACTATACGAAGCAAGTAGAGCATCTTATGAGATCTGTGGTAGCTGCAGGTAGAATTCTTTAACCTTCTGTTTTAAGTCTGCGAGAAACAGTGTAATTAATTTGCATGTTACTACACGCTGAGCAATAGGCCACGAAAGTGTCCTTACGAACTGTTCCATTGATGTCAGTAATATATAGCATATACGGATACTTGTGCCAAGCGTTTTTTATGCTAGTGTATGTGAACAGTATACAGACAATATCATTATTATTAATAATTCAATTGAAGTGGCAAATCTGTTTCCTAGTAGATGAAACAATATTTTCTGTTGACTGTTTTCCTTCATGCTTTTACGCATATCATCCCCATTTTATAAATTTTATTAATGTTGATCTGATATGTACGTTTATTAAATCTTAATAAACTAGTTCATAGTGAACCCTGCGTCTTATTCACCCGCACTCATTTCATTAGAAATGTATTGAGCATTAAGATTAAAATATGGATATTTTTATCATGGTATGTCTTTCGAGACTGTTCCCTGATTCAAGCAAAAGTCCACTCACTCTAACCCTTCCTTGGAAGGGTTGATGTGGTACCCTAACTGGTTGGTGGCAAAGAGTCAAGATTAGTTTCTATGCAGATACAACCATTATCCAATAGTTATAAGAGTAGTCACATTGGGGAAGGTGTCACAAATTCATTCTGACATTGGTGACTCTTATACAAACTTTGCTTCATATTGTATAGGGTGAGACCACTATACAAGCTTGTCATTTTGTCATCCATAAATTTTTATGCACTCCTCGAGACTTTTTCCAGAGTCTAGTACGACTCTTCCCTGTAGGGAGCAGGAAGCACTAACATAGTTCATGCTTAGATAAAATGATGTATGACGGTAACATCATAGGTCTCTAGATCTAGATGGACCAGGAAAATACTTTCTTGAGAGTACGGAACTGATTGGGAATCCACAGATACACTAATGCTCTGGTAAACTTCCACCAGGACGACATGGCCTGAGCCCAAAACATGGATTTTGAGCGAAGGGAAAAATCTATTTTTGGGTGAGGTAGCCATGTTGTCCTTATGGACCCGCCCTAGAAAGCCATGGGAACTTCCATCAGGACGACATGGCTACCTCGCCCAAAAATAGATTTTTTGCTTCGCTCAAAATCCGTTTTGTAGATGAAATAGCAAAAACTTAAACATTATATTGTGTTTTTAGAACTAGAAATATTTGAGCACCCAAAATGTCTCAACAAACATAAAAAAAAATTGAATGATAAAATTGAAGGTGTGGGTTATATCCTTTAGTTTTTCGTTTTACTTAAATTGACGCTGTGTAACCAGCTTGGTATCAACAGAAAAATAGAATATTATGTACTTATTCGGAAAAATCACATTTGATATGATAGTTCAAAATTCACATTGCAAATTTTTTTCCAATGTTACTCATCGTCTTTGGAAATAATAACAATAAATTGCATTATAAAATAAAATAATTGAATAACACGTCTTTACTATAGATTGTTTCACATTAAACATTCAAGTGAAGTGATAGGAAATAAGGAATAAAATATAAAGTACTGTTTCATATTACTATATGTCTATTAAAAAAAAATAGGAAAATATAAGTCATTTAATAATAGAGGATATAGATATATGTTAACATTTATCATTATTCTCAACTAACAAATTTCCGTCTCCTCATTAAGATTTTGTTTAGATCATGTTTTCGTTGAGACTGCTTTGATTAAATTCATGATAGAACCAAAAATCATTGCTTCCTTTGATCCCACTCCTGGAGACGAAGGCTCCACCTAAGGAGACGGTTATTCTTATTTTCAAAGAAATTCAAGAAGACCAGTGGATCATGATCCGTTCTTACCACAATAGGTCCTGTGCTACCACTTAGGTAAACCTCAAAGTGCTCCAAGGATAAAATGAGTCCTAAAGTCTCCTTTTCAACCGTTGAATATTTTTGCTGAGCTGGAGACAGTTTCTTTGAAAAATACGCCACCGGATACTCTTCACCATCACAACCTTGTGATAATACCGCTCCAACACCCACGTCACTAGCATCCACAGCCAAGCAAAAAGGTTCCTTAAAATTCTGAGTTTTAAGTATTGGAGTGTTAATCATGGTTGACTTCAACTTATCAAAAGCATCCTGACATTCTGCAGTCCAGCAAAAACGCTGACCTTTCTTAAGCAAGTTGGTCAGTGGATTAGCCACATCTGCAAAGTTCAATACAAACCGCCTATAATAACCCACCATCCCCAAAAATCGGCGAATACCTCTTCGCTTCTCTGGTACCTGAAAATCAATGATTGACTGAATATTTACTGATTTTGGGAGAATTTTGCCATGTCCCACCTCATGACCTAAATAGATTATTTTGGCTTTTGCAAAATCACACTTATTGAAATTAATCACCAGACCAGCTGCACGCAGCCTCTCGAACAAACATTCCATGTTTTTCAAATGAGACTCCCAACTATTACTGTAAATTACAAGGTCATCTATGTAGACAACTACCCGCTCTAACTTATCAATCACTTGATTCATCAACCTCTGAAAAGTGGCAGAGGCATTTTTCATACCAAAAGGCATGACATTACATGAATATAAACCTTCCGACGTAACAAAAGCTGATATTTTTTTAGCCCTTTCTGTTAATGGAACTTGCCAATAACCCTTTAAAAGATCAAACTTCTTTGTGTACTTGGTAGCGCCGACATCATTTATGCAATCTTCCACCCTGGGCAGAGGAAAACAATCAGAATCAGTAACTGCATTTACCTTACGATAGTCGAAGCACATTCCTTTTTGACCAGCACTACTGGAGAACTCCACGGGCTGAAGCTCCTTTGAATTAGATCACGACGTAGCATGTAATCTACCTCTTGCTTAATGATGTCCCTCTTGGATGGATTTACTCTATATGGATGCTGTTCAATGGGACGAGCATCTCCCACCTCTACATCATGCATAAGTAGACTGGTTAGTCCTGGAACGTCCTGAAATAAAACTACGAACTCTGTTATCAAGTTCATTACCTCCTTGTATTGGGTGGCACTTAAATGATCCAACATCCCGGGTAGATTTCCCAAAGCTACAGAATCTCCCAGCAAACTCATACTGGATGTTTCCCCAATTTTATTTTTCTCCTCCACCTTGGCTAAAGACAGAATTGGTCGGATGGTTATCCTGCCCTGGTAGGCTTTTAGCATATTAACATGGCATACTTGAGTCTTCTTCCTCCTGTCAGGGTTTCAACAACATAGTTTAGGTCATTCACCTTCTTTAAGATCTTCCAGGGCCCCGAGAATTTGGCTTTAAATCGATTGCCTGGAATTGGAAGCAACACCAACACCTCTTCGCCAACCTGAAAATTTCGTAATTTGGTTTTCAAGCAAAATGCCAAGAATTGATCAACTTTTCCCTTGAATCCCTTAAAAAGTCCGGCAAATTTACCCGAGGTTTTACTCCCTCCCAGTGATCCTTTACTACTTCTAAAGGTCCCCTTACTTTATGACCAAAAGTTAGTTCAAATGGAGAAAACCCCATTACATCACTAGGAATATATCTGAAAGCAAATAATAAATAAGGAATTACCTGGTCCCAATTCATGGGTTCCTGCTGCACATACTTACTAAGCATTGATTTCAATGTTTGGTGAAATCTTTCCAGTTGTCCTTGGCTCTCTGGGTGATAAGGCGAAGAAGTTACATGCTTTATGCCTAATTCTTCCAAACCCTGCTTAAATACTTTACTTTTAAAATTACTCCCACAATCAGACTGAATTACCCTGGGTAAACCAAATTTCGAAAAGAAACCCAACAAAGATTTAAGAACCCTCCCAGCATGTATACTCGTTAAAGGAATTGCCTCAGGATACCGTGTGGTCCTATCCATCAGTGTCAAAATATATTGATTTCCACTGCTGGTCCTTGGCAAAGGGCCAACTATATCAATTATTACCTCTTCAAAGGGTTATCCAATAGCTGGAATTGGCTGCAGTGGTGCTTTCAGGATTATCTGATTCGGTTTCCCCATCGTCTGGCAGACTTCGCAGGTCTTCACGAACTTCTTGACGTCGCTTCTAAGAGAAGGCCAGAAAAACAAATCTGAAAGTTTTTTAAAAGTTTTATTTATACCTAGATGACCAGACAGAAGGTTGTTATGAGCTAGCTCTAATAACTTAAGTCTGTAGTTTACTGGTACCACAATCTGTTCTCTCACCTCCCATGCATCTGCAGGTGCTTGCTTTGCTCGACTTATCCTTTTCAACACTCCGTCCTTCCATTCTAAATGAGGACGACTATTATCCTGACTGACTTGCTTACTCCTCTCATTCTCAAACTCCGCCTTCTGAGTCCCCGCAAATGTATCAATTGCCCATTTACCATTCTCGTCCTTCACGGAAGACAACATGGGATTTCCAGTTACACTTACCTCAGAAACATTTTTCTCAAATAACTTATCGAGCCCCATAAAGTCCATCTCCCTGGACTTGCCTTGGGCTCCCGAACGCGTGACCACAAAAACAGGCTTTTCAGTCTTTACCGACTTACCTTGCACCAGAGGACAATTACCTGAAGTCCGCATCTCACAGTCGTTGGCCGCTATCACGTCCACCCCGTTTATGGGTAATTCATCCACTATTGCCAGACTCATGGGTCCTTTTACCCATTTAGAGTTTAACACTAACTCTACCAAGGGGCATGCCGTTACTGTTCTCGGGAATCCCCCTAGTAACAGAAATTTCTCCTGTCCCTGGCTCAGTCCTTCCGGCAATACCGAACGCAAAATTATGGACTGCGCCGCTCCCGTGTCCCTTAAAAGCTTTACCCGTCTCTCTGACCTATTCTGGCCTTTGATGCTCAATACACCTTCAGAGACATACTTTTTGAAACTCTCATCTGTTGCAGTCGAATCCCGACCCAACAGACCTACTGGCTTTGCTTTATCCAACCACAACCGGCACTTCTCTTTTATGTGACCTGGTTGCCCAAAATGCCAGCACACCAGTTTTCCACCTTTCTTTGGTGACCCTGGCTTCTCACCTCTATCTGGTGATTCCTTTGTCCTCTTTCCAGGTGACTGACTTGCACCTTTTCCACTTGGATTCCTTTTTGTGCCCCACTTTGCCTTATCACTGAACCGATAGTTCCCCTTGTGGGAAAGGAAAAACTCATCAGCTGCTACAGCCAAAGTATCCAAAAGATCCAACTTGAGATCCTCTAAGTGAGTTTTCAGATCAAAACTGATATTATTTTTAAATTCTTCAATGAGTATCAATTCTTTTAAAGCATAAAAATCTTCCACACCTTTGGCTTTCAACCATTCCTGAAAAGCCACTCTTTTCCTCCGTGCAAATTCCACGAAAGTTTCCCCCCATCCCTTCTTCATATTTCGAAATTTCTGACGGTAGGCTTCAGGTACCAGCTCGTACGCTTTTAAAATCAAATTTTTCACTTGGGAATAGTCAGCACTCATTTCTTCGTTCAGGGCAGCATAAATTTTCTGTGTTTTACCCATTAGTCTACATTGTACCAGCGTAGTCCACATGTTTTCTGGCCATTCTATCCTATTTGCTAGTTTTTCGAACACAGTGAAAAACTCCAAGGCTTCTGTTTCCTTAAGACAGGCATTAATTTAATAGCATTCCCTATGTTAAATTTGCTTTCGGCAGGAACTTGCCTTAGGTGGAGTACTTGTAATTCATGCTTTTCCTGTTCTCTTTCCCTTTCTAAACTTAATTGTTCCTGTTCTCTTTCCCGTTCCATTCTCAGTTGTTCCTGTTCTCTTTCCCGTTCTATTCTTAGTTGTTCATGCTTAAATTTTGCTTGTAACATTACTTTTTCATGAATTCTTTCCTCTCTCCTCGTGGCTATCTTTAGTTTAATTTTCTCTATTTGCAATCTTTCCAATTCTAACCTATCCTGTACCGAAATATATTTAGTCCTATCAACACTACTTGTTGTTTCTTCTTTCCATTTTTTAATGGCAATCACTAACTGTACTAACAGAGTTCCTTTCTTTGTTCCTGGTGCTACAGAGATATTTATGAATTTTGCAATTTCCTGCAACTCAACCTTCCTTAAATCCCCTATTTCTTCTTCCCAATCAAAATTATCTAAAAATTCTGCTGCCTCAAAACCCACCGCTCCTATCGGATCTTCACCTTTGTCCGAGATAGTCTCTCGTCTTAAAAATATGAAGAAAAGAAAAGCAAAGAATAAGTGTAGAATTACCCTTTTGTTTATGTCTCAATCCTTTTCTTATTTACTCTGATGCCGAACTGGGAAACCACTATTAACCAGTTCTACGGAATGTTTTTACTTATCCTGGCAAGGTCGCCAGTGTTACCGGCAGGCCGACCTTCAAATACCAATTAGGCCTTGTTGCTTAATTTAAGGTGGTCGCAAGTAAACTGCCTTACGGCTTTATTTTTACCAGATTACCAAGGTACACCAAAACATCAGATTGGCAAACAAGAAAATAATCAAGAACAATTGTAAACAAAAGAGGGTAAAAAGAACCTTGGAGACGTCAATGATAATTTATTATACAATATATATATATATATATATATATATATATATATATATATATATATATATATATATATATATATATATATATATATATATATATATCAACAAACACTCGGCAAAGCTGCCCATGTAAACAAAATTTAAAATTACCTAGAAAACACTCTAATTTCATTTACTCAGTTATATAAATAATAAAGAAAACTTTCAGGACACAGACAGAAAACATACTACACTAAAAACATTTGGAAGAGAGAAGAGTACTAGTAAGAGGTATAAAGGCACAAAAGATTCATATACTATCACCCACTTTCGTCATCTCACAAGAACTTGTCAATATAGAAAAAGTAATAAGAAAGTTTAGAGCCTAGTTAAGTACATATATTCCCCACCTACCTAAACACCTCTCGTGACCGAGAAATACAAATATATATATATAAAAAAACACACATTATATTAACAAAATTTCGTCCTCCAATGGTTCTCATGAAGTAATAATTTTATAGTCGCCTTGATACATAAAATGGCACAAGGAAATGCTCTGACAAGCCTTAATAGTAGCTGTCACGAGACCTCACAGGGTCCAGAATGCTATCGATCTATTGCCGATCCTTAGAGTTGCTCACCAGCACAAAACTGTCTTCCTAAACCAAGGGATACATAACTCCCAGCACAACACAGCCCTCTTCACTAAGGGATAAGCAGTGGCACCAAACCATACCTGTTTTTCAGGCCTCTCCGGGCCAAACGCTAGCGAACTATGGTCGTCCAAGTTAGCACCAACTGCTGCCGCTGCTGCTGAAGTATTTATCAATGGATTACAGTTATCAGACCGCTGATGAGCACTAGCGTTCCTTAGCACAATATGTGGACTCCTCCTTAATCAAAATTATTTACCCTCCACCTTGACTCCCATTCCAGTCACGTGGAAGTCCAACTCACCATTAACATAATATGGAAAACAGAAAAGGGGCAGGAATTAACAACTGAACCTAAATACCTTCTTTACCAGCCCACAGAAGGCAGGCTGGTGCACACTACAGAAAAGCAACTTTTAATTTTGAAAAGATGAGAGCAATATGTTACAATTATTACTCAAAAGCTAGAATTACGTTACAGTATTTATATATGTATATATATATATATATATATATATGTATATATATATATATATATATATATATATATATATATATATATATAGAATATTTTCTACTTACGTACTGTCCTTAGTTGTTTATTGAGGAAAAAAGTATATATTTCATCAGCATCCGTTGCTTTTCTTTCATCTTATTCAACATCTTTAATCGAAAGCCATGATGGGATTCGACTCAGCAATAATTGCCTTTTCCATTGCCTGCCACCATTTTTTCTCAGTAGATTCTCTGACTTACCCTTTATTAATTCATAATCTTATAATCATTATCTTTTATTGAAGATGACCCGTTACCTTTCATTGAATATCTAATCCTAAAACCTTTAAAAATACCAGCAGTGTATTTTGTATATGTTTAATAGAAATGGAGAAATATATCATATCCATCCTATTTAGGATACTTAATAGTAACTTCTCCGCTGACATAATTACATTTTACTTGCAAAATAAAATATCGTAATCACACTGAACCATCAATTTCATAAAATTCTTCTGCAACCACTTCACAATAAATATGTGATTTACAGCCACAGCTTGGTCTTGGTTCCCACTTTTATCCTTTTTTCAGCATTCGTAACTGACATAATAAAAATAGTTTCATAATTTTAATCGTTCTTTTCACCGGAAATAAAACGTTTTGCAGCCGAACAATAATGTACATTTCTATAATTCTTCGGAGTTTTTCTTTCATCCTCACAGCATATTACCTACTTAAAGTCCTTCATTTCATCATTAGCAGTCATCTTCCCTATCCATTTTCATCCCTAAACTTATCTTTTTTTTCATTTTACCTCAACTGTATCATTTACTTTAGTGAATTCTTCCAAACATTCACTTCATGTACCATGGGTTTGTGTGTATATGCGAGATTGAAAAAAAAGAAAGAAAAAAGAGATTAGAACAATGAAATAGACATCTGAATATGATATGTAGTATTTATATTAGCAGCGTCGGAAATAGGAACTTGAACTTTGAAATGAAGCATGACTCTACACTTATGGAATATCCAATTAGGAATATTCGAGAAAGACCATTCATGGAATTATATTTTGTCTAAAAGGTGTGGATATTTTGTATCTGTTCATCTCTTTTTAAGCATTGCTGACTCAAAATACGGAAAAAGGACAGAAGTACATATTCTTAGTTGCGTAATGAATTCAGAGAGAAAAGTAAAAAGAAAAAAAAAAACAGGGAATATAATTTACGTACTTTAAAAATCTATAGTTGAATTTAAGATTACCAGAAAAAGAATTGTCGGTCATGGCTCTTATCAGTATGAGAATTATGATATAAATAGTTTATTTAAAAATTCTGAATAATCTGGGACATAAGAAAACTACCTTCCATGAAAAAGGATTTATCATCGTGAAATCTTTTTAGTCTTTGTAATGTTTCATGAAAATCCAAGTTTTATGAACAGATTAACATTATTATCGAGTACAGATACCTTTTGTAGTGTTATCTTCCTCCAAGAAAACAAACTCAAAGTGACTTTTCTAGGGACTGCTTGACTTGAAGTGAACTGTTATTTATTAGGATACTTCTTTTCTAAGGCTTAGAACATAAGCTATTAACTACTAGAACAGCTATGGAAAGAATTATAATGAGAGTAACACTAAAGGATCAAAAAATGAAAGCGACATGGATACGAAAGGAAACAAAAGTAGAGGATATTCAAACAACATGTAAGAAAAAGAAATGGACAGGGGTAGGACATATATTCTGAATGAAATATGATAGATGGACATTGAGAATAATAAAATGGGTCCCTAGATATTGTTAAAGGAGGAGGGATAGGCAGAAAAGACAATGGATTGATGAACCAAGGATGTTTTCAGGCGTGTACTTATATAGAAAGAGTGTAAACAGACGCAATTAGAAGGACATGTCAGAGAATTTTGTTCTGCAGTGGACTACTAACATCTGATGAAGATGATGATGATGGTCATGTACACACACACACACACACACACACATATATATATATATATATATATATATATATATATATATATATATATATATATGTATATATATATATATATATATATATATATATATATATATATATATATATATATATATATATAAAGGTAGTAGGCTGGTGAGGGCAACAGCCGCCCGTTGAGATACTAACGCTAGAGAGTTATTGAATCCTTTGACTGCCTAGAGAGCACTACATTGGATCCTTTTCTCTGGTTACGGTTCTTTCCCTTTACCTACAAAGACACCGAATAGTCTGGCCTATTATTTTCAGATTCTCCTCTGTCCTCATACACATGACAACACTGAGATTACCAAACAATTATTTTTCACCCCAGTTTTTTAACTACTGCAATGTAATTGTTCTATGGCTACTTTCCTCTTGGTAAGGGTAGAGGAGACGCTTTAACTTTGGTAAGCAGCTCTTCTAAGAGGACACTTCAAAATCAAACCATTGTTCTCTAGTCTTGGGTGGTGCCATATCCTCTGTACCATGGGCTTCCACTGTCTTGGGTTAGAGTTCTCTTGCTTGAGGGTACACTCGGGCACACTGCTCTATCTAGTTTCTCTTAATCCTGATTTGTTAAAGTTTTTGTAGTTTTTACAGGAAACAATAATTTTAATGTTGTTACTATTCCTAAAATATTTCATATTTCCTTGTTTGCTTCCCTCACTGGGCTCTTTTCCTGTTGGGGCCCCTGGGCTCTTAGCATCCTGCCATTGTAAAATGGAATTTTTGGGGAAAGTTCAAAATATGGATGAACTTTCACTCGATGTTTTTTTTTTTTTTCTTTTTTTTACCTAATTACAGGAAATGGAGCCTGGCATATATATATATATATATATATATATATATATATATATATATATATATATATATATATATATATATATATATACTTCATGCCATTGTTACCCTCAACCGTTTATACAATTGTTCGCTGGATTTCTTTCTTGAATAAAATCAGCTTTATACAGATCGACTTTCCCTTAAGACCCATATCAGTGTGCCACCGGTTTTAGAACTAGAAAGTAAAATGTGATATATAAATCGATATACAGTTAAATTTTATCCAAAAAAAAAATTTAATAAAAAACCAAAGTTTTCATGAAAGCCTCCTTTTCTTTAAGGCTATATGATAACACGAAATGACAAAACTTAGTTATATGTTACATGTGGAGAATTTATGTTGTAATTGAAATACATAGAGAATTTTTTTGACCAATAGTGTCTAAAAAGGTATATTGTAAAATAGATAATCTAAACTAATATAATAATCTTAGTGAAAACTGCCATTTCAAGTCACTGGCCTTTATTTAAAATCAATACCATATCTGTTGTGCACATGTCTATTTATAAGCATTATGGTGCGTCACTAGTATCGATTTTCAGACTAGTTAAGGGGAATCCCATATTGTTGATAAATTACATCTAAGAGTTTCTACACACACACACACGCGCGCATATGTATATATATATATATATATATATATATATATATATATATATATATATATATATATATATATATGTGTGTGTGTGTGTGTGTGTGTGTGTGTGTGTGTGTGTGTGTGTGTGTGTGTGTGTGAGTTATAATGATGTACCTGTCGTAAGTTTTAAGGTTGATTTCTCATATAAAATCCAACTCATTATTTATGAAAATCACTTTACCTTTTAATCTCAGGCGTTTAGTGGCAGAGAGATTTTCCATTACGAAAACAATTTCCTTTTTCGGAGTAATTTTGGTGGGGATCTAATTACCTTAAATGTTTCCTTTTCATATTATATTCACCTTCGCATCATAGTGTATTTCTCTTTGTAATCTATTTTTTTTTTTTTTTTTGAGAGAGAGAGAGAGAGAGAGAGAGAGAGAGAGAGAGAGAGAGAGAGAGAGAGAGAGAGAGAGAGAGAGAGAGAGATTAGGATAAAAATTATCTAGAAACCCATTTATTGTTATGCAGCTTCTCCTAGATAACATGCAAGAATAGTTCTTAAAGTTGTTGAACGACTCTGAGGCAAAAGAAGTAATTGAAGCACTTTTCCTGACCAAATTCTGGTCTACAAAGAGTGAAATTCACCTTTTTTTTATCTGAAATACTTATGAATATTTTCTGATGTTCCATAGTACATATATGCATTAGCAAGGATGCTCAACACCATTGAACATGTAAACTGAACATCAAGCATGGATTGATGTGGAACATGACCCATGATTCTGCGTGTTTAATACTGATCCTCGAATTAATACTCTTGTTTGTAATAAGCATGCAGAGGCTTCAGACTGAACATCAGTATTTATATTTAATATCAGTATTATAATTAATAATTGAGCCATTTGATATTTTACGCAATACCATTGTGAAGTAAGTTAACCATTAAATTACCATTTTGATCGTTTTCATATCATTGGGCGTTTGAGTAATTGGACTCATAACTAAGGGGGACTTAGGGGAAAAAGGCTGAGGACCCCTGTACTAAAAAACAGCAGCATCGGACGCAATGAAAAATATCATATGTTTCTGTCTGGTTAAATAATAATCAACGATGCGTCAACGTCCCGTGCAAATTATAATGGATTTAAGAACGATTCATTTATATCTCTCGTAATAATAAAGCTTTCGTAAAGAAAATTCCTAGTCTGGTCATGTAATACTAACATATTGATTTTGAATATTCTTATATTGAAATTTTAACTCAGTTGACTTTGCAAATTGGTGTCATATATATATATATATATATATATATATATATATATATATATATATATATATATATATATATATATATATAGTTATCCATACCTAGCGTTATTTGTGGCTAGTTGCAGTTGTCTTGATGAAAACGAAATATGACGGTTAATGCAATGTATGATTTAATATCTGACACAGTTTATTTTAGATACTAAAAAGGATTTATTGGCAACCATCTCTGATATTAATTTCTGTATATAAATAAATTTGATATGCCCCATTCCAGTGCAAATACTTGGTTAGTTTGACATGAATTATTAATTGAAAGATAATAGTTTTGAATAGAATTAAAGCAAACAAAAAAAAAGAAAATGACTATAATTGAAAATCAAGTTGCATATGAAAAAATAACACAATCCCACATGAAAAAATTAATAACAGACTGTACAAGTATAACTTCCCCATTGCTTTGCATCACCAACATTTCTGTAATCGTTCAACGTTCAGTCTTTATTGTGGTCTTAGCAACAAAACAAGTATCGACTAGAAGAGTAATCAAGTTCAGGTAAACTTCAACAAGCTTAGAAATAGGTGACAAAAAGAATTAACCATTAAAACAAATCACAGGTTTTGTTGCTTCGATTGATATAAACAATTCTCTCTCTCTCTCTCTCTCTCTCTCTCTCTCTCTCTCTCTCTCTCTCTCTCTCTCTCTCTCTCTCTCTCTCTCTCTCTCTCTCTCTAAAATAGCATATATATATATATATATATATATATGCAACATCATTAATAAATTGGAATATTTGAAATAATATGAATTATTTTTAACAATATTATCATCACTATTACAATTCTCTTTTTTTGTATTAGTAATAATGAGCATAATATTAATTTGATTATTCATTTTCATAATGCTGTTTTTCATAGGTGGCAGTTATCTATGTATTACAGATTTCCTGTACGTAAACTTGTTTTTCTCTCACCAAAGAATTACTGCAAATGAACACGTGCTAAATAGATTCTCTGTCCTCACAGTTGAACCCTTGACAGTTCTTCCTTGACATATTGTCATTTATGAAGCTTCTGTGGGATATAATATACATATCCTTTGAACATATTATTTCATTTCATCCCTCTTATTACTCTTCGCGTAGTTCATTGCTCATACTGACTAGGTAATAAATTATAAACCTCCACTTATACGTTGGGGAAATTATGTTACTAATTACGTTCCATAACAATTTCAGTAACCAATTTTTCTTAGAACACTCTGATTATTTAATGAAATTACTCGTACCTTTTCTATTTACTTTTTTCTAGTTTGTTGCCCTATTTCATTTTTAAGTGTATTAATATTTTCAATAAATAATCAGTCGTTATTTTTACAGCTTTTTCATTAAATCCCCTATGATGTCAGCGTATTTTGTTTTCTTTTCAATATAAATATGCTAGAGGAATTAACGGTTACATCCATATGCGTGTTTCTGTGTATTTTCAAAATAACATACCCTACATGTTCTAAAACATCACTCTATTTAATGAATATCTCTTTTCTTAGCATTAAATGGGATTAACAATATCTACCTAGGGGTGTATCCGGAGGTTTACAGTTATTATTATAATATACTGTAATGTTCATAAGAATATACTTTCCAAATTGCATTACTTACTTTCAGTGTTAAAAGTGATCTGTCAGTAGGTCAAATATATTACCAAAATTATGTAAAACTGGAAAAACCACTCATTGCAAAGTTTCCGTAACAGTACGGTATTTCAGTTTTATATATATATATATATATATATATATATATATATATATATATATATATATATATATATATATATATATATATATATATATATATATATATATATATATATTTATATGTATGTGTGTGTTTATATATATGTATATATATATATATATATATATATATATATATATATATATATATATATATATATATATATATATATATATGCTAACATACAACCCCAGTTAAAAGACCATGAAGCTATAAGTCCATGGACCGCAACAAGGAAAATATCCCGGTGATGAAAGAAAACAAGGGAGAATGAAATATTCTAAGAATAGTAACAGCGTTAAAATAGATATTTTCTATATAAACTATAAAAATTTTAAGAAAAACTAGAGGAAGATGAATTAGAGAGATCAGTGTTCCAGAGTTTACCCTCAAGCAAGAGAACTCTAACACAAAACGGTGGAAGACTATGGTACAGAGGCTATGGCACTACCCGAGAGTAAAGAACAATGATTGGATTTTGGAATATTCTTCTCCAATAAGAGCTGCTTACCATAGTTCTATCCTTACCAAGAGGAAAGTAGCCGCTATTACAGTGCAGTAGATAACCCCTTGCGTGAATAAAAATTTTTTGGTAATCTCAGTGTGGTTAGGTGTATAAGGATAGAGGAAATCTGTAATGAATAGGCCAGACCATTCGGTGAATCTGTAGGCAAAAAGATAGTTAACCGTAACCAGAGAGAAGGATCCAATATAGTATTGTCTGGCCAGTCAGAGGACATGCACACACACATACACACACACACACACACACACACACACACATATATATATATATATATATATATATATATATATATATATATATATATATATATAGAGTTCGGAAGTTGGTATATATTGGTTCTTTGATCATAAATTTTTCCAATAATAACTAGTTAAGTCATGAAAAGTATGTTATTCGCTGCTTGTTTCATATGTATATAGTTTCGTTTATAAATATAAAGATGAATATTGGCCTAAGTCTAATGAAAAATTTGATACAAGTAGTGATGCAGAAAAAATAACTTGGTGTTAACAAATGGCTAAATGGAATTAAGTTCAATCAGTTTTGTAATAAATATGTAATTTCTTGAATAGAGATAATTATAACCTCAATGCTATATTTATCAAAAAAGAATGTTTTTTTTTTTTTAATTACCAGCTTCATCTGTGTAATTACGTCACTCTAGCTATCAAGTAAATGCCAATAATTAGATACGTTCTATCTTTCAGTTGAAAGATGAACGGGGAAATAGGAACCTTTTAGATTTCATAAAAAAATAATTATTATCATAAATTTATCATCATAATTATTGTGATAACGTAAATTCGGTTAAATTAACAGTTTTTTTTTTTTTTTAAATAATTCAATGCAATCATTGTAAAGAGTCTCCTTCCGGTGTCAGTATTCATCTAACTACCAAGTCACTTATCCCAATTTGGTTGGTAGTCGACAGAAGAAAAAGAGACTTTCCTTCTCTTCGCTCCTCCCTGCCTGACGATGGATTCAGCCAAGTCTGGTTGGTGCTGATATGGTGCAACATCCAGCCCAGTCCCATTATTAGCCATAGGGCCTGTGGGAACCATGTCACAATTGCTCGCCATTCATTCCTATTTATAGCATGCTCTTTTGCCTCTCCCATATATATCCTCCTATCCTAGAGTTTTTTCAACTGCGTCCTTCCACCTAAACCCTGGCCATCCTCTTTTACTTCTTCCATCAATTTTTTTTTCATTCATCACATTCTTCAGCAGACAGCCATTTTCCATCCTCTCTAAATGTACAAACTACTTTAACACCATCATATCTATTCTAGCTACTAGTTTATTTCTTACACCCGGTCTTAACCTCGTTAATTCCTTTCTAACCCTGTCAGAATGATTTAAAGCAGCCATACTCCGCAGATATTTCACCTCGAACACATTAAATGCCCTTCTCTGTCTTTTTCATTCCCCACAAGTCAGATCCATACATCACAGATGGTACAAAAATTTCCTCATAAAGAGCTTTTTTTTTTTTTTTTTTTTTACATTCATTCTAAATAGTATATTTTTTACTACACCATTCACTGACCTTGACACTACGTCCTTCATTCACTCTCTGACGTACATCTGTTTCCACTCCATCATTTCCTGCAACAATAGATCCCAAGTATTTAAACTATTCTTCTTCCTTAAGTAACTCTCCACTCAGCATGGCATTCAACCTAGCATCAGACTTTTGGGTCACAATGTAAATACTGTATATATTAATCCAAAACTCCCCTTTCAACTTCCACACCATCTCACTGTTTTGGAACGTAGATTATCCAAGCCTTACTGACAAGGTTGAATCATAACTAATACCATTTACGTGAGAATCTATACCAAACAATAATTTCATATAACTTATGACATTATAGTCAATGATTGAGTTTAATTATTCGATAACTATCGTTGTTATATGTGAACCAAAGAAGTATTTTACGTATAAACAACACTAAGCTATGTATCCCCTATAGGTTTAAGCGGTGACGCAAATGAAATATGCTGTATCTAACATTACAACAAGTAATGACATTTATAGATTTTAATACTTAACAAGAATCATTATTGTGAAAGAACCTGGAAATTAAGATTTTACCTTTCTTTTACTTTAAAGAGAATATAGCTTTGTCCCCAGCCTATCATAAATAGGGACAATAAATGAATAATTATAATACACGTTTTCATCTCTCTCTCTCTCTCTCTCTCTCTCTCTCTCTCTCTCTCTCTCTCTCTCTCTCTCTGGATATCACCAGTCAATTAAATAAATAGTGAAATACTTCACTATTCTTTTAGAGGAAAATTAGAGGAAGATATTCATGCATAAATAAATGGTCTTTTAGCCTAATTTGTAATATAAAATGTATGAAGATTTTTTTTCAAATATTATGAATGAAAACCTAAAATGAGTATATATAAACAATCTATCTCTTTGTGACCTTCCGTTATTGATTATAATGTCATCATGATAATTGTATAATAAGGGCATATATGGAAAGAGCACACAAAATACTTCTTTTATATTGAATTTTTTGTTTGAGCCTAAAAAGCGATTTTTTTCAAACTCATTCATTTGTATATATAACACGATAACATAACGATTTAATTCTTTAATAAGACACTACATGAAATACATTTTAAACTATTGGTCACAATTAGTTAGGTAACCGTTTACAATTACCTCAGTTTCTTTGAATGTAATTTGGTATTTCATTTTTTTCTTAAAACTTACTCATCTTAGCGGGAATTTAAACAGAAGTAGGATTTTATTTTTCTTCAATGAAGGGATTAAACTATTAATATTCTTTTTGAATCTGAAATAATACTTATTTGAATATTAATGAGGCTAAAGATGAAGAAAATGCATATTTATTGAAATATTATTCCTGAGAATTAAAAAAAAAAAACACCTTTACTAAAAACATAACCACTCTTTATAATACTATATATGCAACAAAGTAAGAAAATCACCAATAAACACTGTTTTTTTTTTTACCGAAAAAAATAAAAATAGCTAAATAGTCTAGTAACGGGAAAGGGAATTAAGAATTATTCTGAAAACGTTCCTATTGAGGCCATCTACATGTACACTTTGATTCAAAAGCAAAAGCTTGAAAATTCTCTGAAATTTTTATGAATCTAAGCCAACATCCCAGGAAAAAGAGGCTTTGGAAAAATATTGCTCATAAATAAATAATTCTCTAACATATTTTCCGTGAACTTAAATGGTGCATCAAGAGCTCTTGATTTACTCGCCCAGAGGATATAAAGATATTAAAAAAAAAAAAGAAAAAAAAAAACATAAGGGATTTGGGAATACTAAAAAAACCGGGAGATCAAGTTTCGGGTAGATAGATTTTCATATATACCCATCAATAAAAAGTATTACAATGGATGATTCTAATAAATGGTCAGTAGGAAAGAGAATATACTCTTCTTTATATTTTGCTATATCGACTGGATGGATATAAAGGTATATTGATTATCTAAATAAATAGTTAAATGTAACATTCCAGAACTTCGTATAATAATAAAAAAAAAAAAAAACTTACTATTAGAATGGTAAAATTGGGGGATCCTGTAGTTATTAAGGTAATCTGGCAGTTGTTTTATTGATAAGCCTGCAGACTATTTTTTGAGATTTGGGTTTTGTTGCTAGAGAGGTGACTCTGCACCTGTGCTTAAATTTGTGAATCACTTGGTTTTGAAGACTAGGATTTCTTGTCAAATCTTCCATCTTTGTTTGTTACAGATTTATGACAAGTAAGAATACCAAAAGCTGTCTTCCGACATCTGATATCAACGGTAAAAATATCATAGCCGGTTGATTTAAATTCATATGGATAATATTCATGATTTTAGAAGGACATTCCTTGAGCCAAATGTTATTTTGAAAATTAAATATTCGAGGAAAGGTTTCAAGAGTTATGTGAAAGTACAGAAGGTAGTTATTACGTAGCTATGAGTGATCTTTTGTGGCTTCTAATTTATTTAAGGAATAGAAAGAAATCGAAGTGGAAATTTCCATCACTATAAAAACAAGCTTCATAATAAAAACAATCGGTGAATAAAAGGACATAACTCTCTTAGGAAGTATCATCGGCGATAAAAAAAAAAAAATCCCTATAAGACATTTTTTTTTTCGTTGACAGACTGCTCAAAATTTTACATATTATTGTGAATTAGCCGTTTCAATAAATGCACTTCTCAACATTTATTAGCCTACCTTATATAATTTGAACAAATGAGATACGCCACTTACCTGGAGAGAAATAAAACTATAAAAATCGACGCATCTTAATCTGGCTTATCTAATCATTATATTTGGAAATATCTATATACACGTTAAGTGTATTTAAAGCACGGATAATACATACCTGTCTCATTTCTGTAAGAACTATTTTATTGTTACCATCTCTAGTTAAAGAGGAAAATAACTTTTTTTTTTTTTTTTTTTTTTTTTGATCTGTCATGTCATCTCGTATTAAATCTGGTAAAAAGGGTGAACTGATTTTTTTTCATATATATGTTGGCTTTTAAATTTAATGGTAAAGTTTTATTATGAAAGTGGTTGATGGGTGACTTGAATTGCAAAAGATAAATTTCTGAGGAAATCTGAAACCTGTAATGCGGAATAAATTCTGTAGAATAATTATTTCGTGATCCATGAATGAGAACTCCAACTCACTCTAGGAATTAGCATTGAATATTATACTGCATTCTTTTCTACTTTCACAAACGCTTTACTGAACTCCTAATGATTTATGGAGATGGAAGATTTGACAAGAAATCCTAGTCTTCAAAACCAAGTGATTCACAAATTTAAGCACAGGTACAGAGTCACCTCTCTAGCAACAAAACCCAAATCTCAAAAAATGGTGTGCAGGCTTATCTATAAAACAACTGCCAGATGACCATAATAACTACAGGATCCCCCAATTTTAGAGATACTAAGCTTTTCCTATTTCTTTTTATTATCCTAAGTTCTGGAATGGTACATTTAACTATTTATTTAGATAATCAATATACGTTTATATCCATCCAGTTTATATAGCAAAATATAAAGAAGGGTATATTCTCTTTCCTACTGACCATTTATGAGAATCATCC
>NC_090747.1:23404962-23427462 GCF_036898095.1 Palaemon carinicauda
TTTATGGATAAATTTGATCCAGAAGTTTCTCCTTTAAAGAGCCGTCCTCCCCTGAAGTCTGAAGTTCTACGAAGATACACCTTTAGACACTCTACACGACATAGAGAGACATCTTCCTTCAGAGGGTAGATTCTCCAGGGACCCCACCTCTTAGTGGATAGCTCGTTTTTAGCGAGAAAGGATGGATCAGGAAATAGATTCAGTTCTCACACTTCCGTGAACTGAATGTGACTCTCATCTCTGGATAGGGCCAATATTTCACTAACTCTAGCCCCGGAGGCGATAGCGAACAGAAAAATAACCTTTTGGGCTAGATCATTAAGAGAACAATCTTCATTGTTCACAGATGAGGCTTAATGTAAGACCTTGTCCAAAGAGCAAGAGATGGGCTTTTGTGGTACCGCGAGCTTAAGCCTAGCACATGCCTTCGAAATCTTATTAAAGATTTCGTTCGCCAGATCCACTTGAAAGGCATATAGGAGAGGCCTAGTCAAGGCTGACTTGCACGTATTTATCGTATTGGCCGCCAGACCTTGGTTATGAAGGTGGATAAAGAAGGACAGACAGAAGTTCATTGAAATTTCTTTCGGTCCTTTTGCTTTGACAAACGCAACCCACTTTTTCCAGGAAGACTCATATTGTCTTCTAGTTGACTTGGCCTTGTATTCTTCTAAGAATTCTATATTACCATTTGAGATCCCAAACCTTTTTCTAACAGCTGGTCAAGAAAGTCATGAAATGAAGGGTGTGGGTTTTCTGCGATAAAACGAAGGCATTTAATTTATGAATCTTCGGAAATATACCCAGGGTCAGAGCTAGGCCCAGCCTCATCTAGTCTATCAGTCCCACTAGAGGATCCTTGTATGGGGCTATATAGCGAGGTAGTTTCTTGAAGACGCTCATGCTGAAGAGGTCGAATTGCAGTTCCGGGACTTGTTCCCATCTGGGAGGGAATATGTCTGCGCCCACGGACCGTTCCAACTCTTTCGGTTTGTATCAAAATAGAGTATCCACCGTCACATCGTGGATCAGTTGTAAATGAACTGCTGGTAGGTGCCGTCCCTTCAAGAGAGGGATGGGTAACTTCACCAAGACTGAATGAGACGTTCGAATGTGATGTCTTATTATCGCTTCGGTGTCCCAGATCAGTCGTAGGGAGCCTGATCTGTGTGGAGGGGGCTTCCCCACCCATGAAAGGACCAGCAGAGTCTTTGGACTTTCATGCTTTAATTTTTGTTAGAGAATCGATTAAAGAGGGACCGATCTCAGTCTTTTTTAATGTCTTCAAGCGTTTGATGCATGTTTTCTCCAAGCTCTTAACGCAACTTTCCGGTGTGCCCTTAGCACCAGGTCTGTCACTATAGCGAACTGGGGAAAGATTTGCTTTTTTTCCTGTTGGCGATTTGGTATTCTGACTGAATACCTGAGTCTCTTGACAGACCTCATGAGTCTCTTGACAGACCTCATGAGTCTCTTGACAGACCTCATGAGCTCCTTTCATATTTCCAAAGGAGAGGAGAGTTGATGTGACTGAGGGCTTCAATGGTTTTTTTAAACATCGAAACCCCTGAGCTGGAGAAAGTCAAGACTTCTAGAAGCCTATCTTGCATCCGTGATGTCCCAGGAACTGGGTCATCTCTTTGAATGCACATTGGCCGGGCACTTCGGGTGTTGCCCACTCCAGCCTCATGATCAGGTATATTAATACTTGAACTATTTCTATGCTTGAATTTGACGTGACTAAGTTCGTCAATCCTTTGAAGAAAATTAGAACTGTGAAGCCGACACGTATCTTCCTTAGGATGAAGGTTACTTTCTGTAACATGAATTCTAGATAGGAGGAAGGGGGTAGGTTGACTGGAAGGTTCCGAAGGACACCTTTTAGGTCTGACAAGACTACGAACACCCTTAATTGGAACAAGGTCCATATGTTCAGAAGGATTAACGTTCAGAACTTGCTGTTTTTCCTGAACTTGTTGAGTGGCGACAAGTTCAGAATGGCTCATTGATATCCTGAATCATTTTCGTGAACACGAAGCAGCCTTCCCTGGAACTTGATGAGCTATAGTTTTCTTAATACCTGTATGCTTCATAGGTCTCAGGTATACTCCTCCAGGAGGGTTTTGAACTGTAGGAGAAGGTAAGGAAATGATGGTAGGGACGTTTATGTTTCCCATCAATGGCTCATCTTGAATAGGCTGTGGACCTAAGGATCGAAGGTCCTGCGATCCTGAGGGAAAGTTCCTCCTAGCCGAAACGTATTTATGCTTCGAGTACTGTAGTCAGTAGGCTTAGACTTTTGACCATCTGTCTGTAGCACCGTGGTCACTGGAATAGTAGGATGTTGTTGAGCAGCCCGGATATTTCCAGCATTTTAAATCTACTTTTTAGGTTAGGGACCCACAACCACAGAAGATTTTTTCTTTAAAGGAATGCCCCCTTTTTGGAGAAGACCAATGTTCTCCATGGTGGCGTTCTTAATCACTTTCTTAGTGACATCTCGTGGGAAGAGGTCTTTACCCCAGATGTTGGAAGATATTAGCTTCCTTTTTCCGTGTTTTATTGTTGCATCAGCAATCACAAACTCTCTACATGCTCTCCTACCCTTCATTAAAGCGTAAAGGTCCTTCACCAAGATAGCCATGTGCATTATGGCTATGACCATGAGCATGTCTGGGGTACTTTCTTAGGTTGAACACAACTCTATGTAGTTTTGTAGAGAAAGGGATGTCACAAGTCTGTCCTTTGACTCCTGTTCATTACACAAGAGCAACTCAGACAATTTAGGGAGACATACCTTGAATTGTTGACTTTTGACGTCCTTGTCTAATTTTCCTAATGAAAATGTCAAATGGACTTCCTTCCAATCCTTTTCATGTCCGGGAAAAGCTGGTGACAAAGGCTTGCTCTCATCGAGTGTGGGACATGGCTTACCCGCCTCTACTGCTTTGGCAACAGAAGTAAATGCCTTCCCCATAAAGGGGGATAAGAGTGAAAAAGGAGCAAGAAAGGAAGGGTGTCCGTTATTCAGTGAGAAAACCTTCAACTCTGAATAACCCGTCTTTCTTAGACTACCTGAAAGGAGAGTCTGTGCCTTATCATGGTCGAGAATCAAGACCTCTTTTGGTTCCGTTCCTTTTCTTGACTTTGGTTCATACTTCAGTCGAACCCAAAAATTAGGGAAAGCATCAAAGCTTGGCCAAAATTGAATTTTGTCCAAAGGAACAGCACCTATTTTCTCCGAGATGCAAAGATTGCCATTTGAAATTGGCATCTGCTCCGCGAACCTCCAGGGATTGGTTATGGAGCATGTTGGTAGGTCTTGATTCATGGGTCGTTTGACTGACCCCTGGGAAGCGACAAGAGAAATTTTACGAGGATCTATCTTGCGTTTTACTTCCTGCTTTTCGTTTTGTCTACGAAAGCTCTCTATTTGATTCTTCAGTTGGGTACATAATTGAACCACATTATCCAAATTAGGGGTAGAATACGAAGTTGTCGACATCGATGGCTCTAAAGCCGGCACAGGCGGAGGAAATTCCAACGCAACATTTTCCACTTCTACCTTGGGGCATTTCTTGCCCTTAATCCCAAAGGTTTTCTGGCCATCAGGGGATGTAGTTAGCTCCTGAGGAACTACTGTTTCCTCACTTGCTTCTGGAAATAGTAGCTTACGCATCCCATCATAGAGTAGCTAAGGATAGTAAGCTATAAAGGGATAGTAGGAGATACATACTTGTGTACCCCTGCGAGCAAATGCTGTAGCCTCCTCTCAGTATTAACTATATGGAGATATCTCTATAGAGTAACTCCAAGTAGAAGGACTCTCACCCCTATGGGTAGGGAAGTATCAAATCACTGTCCCAAAATAATGTTAATACTCTGGGGTCAGGATGACTGATTTTCGGTCAGAATATTGAAGAAAACTATTCATTCAAAATATGAACGGTACCAGCAGAATGCTCGTACAAGGGTACCCAAGGTATGTCAGAAAATACTACTATATCATGGTACTGTAGTTTTCTAATTGCAGTAAGTCTATATAGCAATTTATTGCCTACCGTACATCATGTATTGTAGTCTAGTCATTATGCTGCCTTCATAGTAGCATATGACAGTATGGTCCATCTAGCATGAAGCCAGCTGGACTACGAAAATAAAGACATATATTTGTATATCCCACTCAGCCTATTTGCTATAGTCTTCCTACTATATTAAAATATAGATATTCCTGATCAGGGAGACTCAAGGAAAAAGGCTGCACCCTGTAAGGCAGTGGTTCCAAACCTGGGGGAAATTTCCCCCTGGGGGAAATTTAGAAGCTTCCAGGGGGGAAATAATTACACTACCTACTAACTAAAACAAGCGAAAAATGTCTTCTTAGTTCGTGCGGCAATTTTTTGTTAGCCATTCAATTATGATATGATCATATCTGTTCTCACTGACATGATATTCAAGGAGAGAATTGGGGTATCATGCCCATTTCTGAGGCAGGTGAGTGAGCATGAGGGCTGGGCAGGGCATGAAGGGGGAAATCTGGAAATTACAGAAAAAAGGTTGGGAACCACTGCTTTAAGGGTTAGGAGCGTATTACTCCTGCCTTTAAGTGTTTAATATTGTAGGGTAATCCTTATACTGATTTCTAATCAGGATATTGAAGAAATCTTATTCATTCAATATAAGATTGGGCTTAGCAATTGCCTGTGTTGGATATCCAAAATATATTGGAAATAACTACTAGTATAAACTATATAGTAGTTTTCTATCTGCAGTATATTCTATAATGCAGATATACTGGCTACCTGTATAAAATATAAAGTAGTTCAGCTGGCATGTAGCTGGCTTAGCTAGGTCTTGCCGGCACACCCGGCATGCTAGCTAGAGAGAAAGAGATAGCATGGAAAAAAGGCTACTTCTTACTGTGAATGTATACAGTAATTAAGGATGTAAAAGTCTAATTTGACTGCCTTTTTCCAGAAAGAAGGTTCTAATAGAAGGGGAGAATGTACCATTCAGGCTTCCCTGCAGCTACAGTACTATTGCCGACAAGGTACCGCCGATACACTGCCGGCCGGCAAGTCCAGCAGTACCAGTACAGTCTGCGTGCTGCCAGCTAAGTCAGCACTATCTGTGCCGGCCTGGCCGGCAGTACCCCGGCAACAGGACCTGTAGCAGCAGTGGTTGTATCCGTATAGGAATAAATTTTGCATCTCTGCCACTATCCCGTTAGGGTACCACGTCAACCCTTCCTGAGGAAGGGTTAAAGTGAGTGGACTTTTGCTTGATTCAGGGAACAATGTTAAAAGACATACCATGATAAAAATATCCATATTTTAATCTTAATGCTCAATACATTTCTAATAAAATGAGTGTGGGCGAATAAAATGCAGGGTTCACTATGAACTAGTTTATAAAAATTTAATAAACGTACATATCAGATCAACCTTCATAAAATTTATAAAAAGTGGATGATATCCATTAAAGCACAAAGAAAAAAGTCAACAGAAAATATTGTTTCATGTACCATGAAACAGATTTGCCACTTCAATTGAATTAATAATAATAATACAGTCTGTATACTGTTTAATTACACTAGCGTAAGAAACGCTTGGCACAAGTGTCCGTATTAAGATATAGTTCACCAGCGTCGATGGAACAGTTCGTAAGGACTCTTTCGTGGCCTATCACTCGGTGTGTAGTACATACAGTGACTACACACCCACCCTCCTAATTAATCGTACCAAATTAATTACATTGTTCCTCGCAGATTTAAAGCAGAAGGTTAAAAAATTCTACTTGCTGCTTCCACAGGTTACTTGAGTTGCTCCACTTACTTTGCATAGTGCATAAAGACCACCTTGGATGACTACCAGCCGGTGTATTAACAAAGATGTTCAAGGTCCATATTAATAAGAAATTTTATGGAAGAAGCAACTCCTCTCGGATCATGACTAGCGGGTGTACTGTCAGGACCCATTTTGCGAATAACACAGGTGAGTTTTGCCCTTAGTTATAGATAACTTTGAGCCCGAGGTTTCTCCTCTGAACAGCTCCCCTCCCACAAAGTCTGTAGTTCTATGAACATAGACCTTTAGGCACTCCACTGGGCATAGAGACACAACTTCCTTCAGCGGGCAGATTCTCTAGGGACCCCACCTGTTGGTGGGTAGCTAGTTCTTGGTAAGAAACGTTGGGTCTGAAAATAGATTAAGTTCACACAATCGGGCACCCAAAGCGAGTACGAACAGAAATATGACTTATAATTCAAAACCTTCTAAACACCTTAACAATAGTATTGTGTCGACTGCTCACCTTTTCCTCATCACTAAGGAGAGAAAATCATGAGATGTAGGTTCCTGGTTTTCTGTAATGAAGCGAAGACAGTCAATTTCTGCACTCGCTGAGACAGGGAGGTATCCGGTAGAGGTAAGAATTTTAGTCGTAGTTCCAATGCCAGAGGGAACCACACGCTATTTGGCCACTTGTGGGCCACTATTGCTGCCTTCCCTTTGAAGGATCTCAGTTTGTTAAGAACCTTCAAAAGGAGGTTGTGCGGAGGAAACAGATAAATATTGGACAATCTATTCCAGTCTAGGGACATAGCGTCCACTGCCTCCGCTAGCGGATCCTCGTATGGGGACACGTAACAATCTATTTTCTTGTTGTCTTTCGTCGCAAAGAGTTCTATCTGCAGCTCCGGGACTTGGCTTGAGATGAAGGAGAACGATCCTGCGTCCAGGAACCATTCTGACTCTATAGGGGTAAAGCTGGATAGAGCGTCCGCTGTCACATTGTGAAACCCTTTAATGTGAACTGCTGACAGATGCCATTTCTTCCATTCCACCAGACGGAATAGGGCCAACATAACTTGGTTGAATTGAGGTGACCTCGACCCTTGTCGATTAAGGCATCTTACTATCACCTCGCTGTTTAGAACCAGTCTTATGTGGGTCGAGTGGTGAGGAAATACTTTCTTTAAAGTCCGAAGTACTGCCATGGCTTCTAGAAAGTTGATGTGAAATGACTTGAAAATATTGGACCAAGCTCCTTGGACTCTCATCTGATGAGAGTGACCTCTCCAGCCTTCCTTTGAAGCGTCTGTGTGGATAGTCACTGACGGGGGGGAGGGTGAAGAAGTATTGATTTCTTCAGTTGCTTGGCATTGGACCACGGCTTGAGAAGCGTTCGTAGTCGAGTCGGTAGTGGTCTTATTAGATCTATTCGCGCGTTTGATGTGTATTTCCTCCAGAATCCTGTTGCATCCTTTAGCTGTGCTCTTAGCACTGGATCTGTTATTGAAGCACACTGTAGAGACCCCAGCACTCTCTCCTGTTCGCGTCTTGATATCTGTTTGGATTTCAACAGTCTCTTGACAGATTCTGCTATCTCTTTCCTCTTCTTCCCAGGAATGGAAATTCCAGTGGATTCCCAACCACTGAAATTTTTGAGCTGGAGAAAGTCGAGACTTTTTTATGTTGATCTTGAATCGCCGATGTTCCAGGAACTGGATCACTATCTTAGCAGCTTGCATGCATTCTGTCCTGGATGCAGCCCACACCAGCCAGTCATCCAAGTAGGCTACTACTGGGACCCCCTTTAGGCGTAATTGCTGGACAGCTGCGTTCATGAGCTTCGTGAAAATCCTTGGGGCTATGTTTAGCCCGAAAGGCATGGCTCTGAAGGCATAAAGTTTTCTATGTAACTTGAAGCCTAGGTAGGAGAGGTGACGATTAATTGGAACGTGCCAATAAGCGTCAGACAAGTCTATAGAGACAGTATATGCCCTTTTGGGCAGTAGGGTCCATATGTTTTGAAGTGTGAGCATTCTGAACTTGTAGTTCACTATGAACTTGTTGAGTGGCGACAAGTCTAGAATGACTCTGACTTTTTCTGAGTCCTTCTTTGGAACACAAGACAGCCTCCCTTGGAATTTGATGGACTTAACTTTCTGGATTACTGTTTTGTTTAAGAGCTCTCGGACATATTCTTCCAGAACGGGGGTTGAGTGTTGGGAGAATTGAGAAAATTGAGGTGGAGGACTGCTCCAACTCCAACCTAGTCCATTCTTTATTAGGCTGTGGGCCATGGGATTGAAGGTCCAGCGATCCCTAAATAACAGTAACCTCCTTCCTACTGGAAGCATCTCACTTCTGCTGTTGTGGACATGAGGCCTTGCCTCGTTGACCGTGTCCTCCCCTGGATCCCCTTCCTCTTGAAGGGCGTCTAGAAGAACCTTTGGCTGTTCCTCTAGCTTTTGAGCAAAAGGAAGAAGTCTGCCTTTCGAAGGCTGGGCTAAAGACTGGCAACTGAGTCGCCACTTATTGAGGTACCAGCTGGTACGCAGTTGGAGGTTGTGCCATTATCTGAGCCACCGCGGTCACAGGAAGTTGTTGTTGCTGTCGGTAGGGTATAGCCGGCCGAGAGGATGGCCTAGGCCTTTTTGTCATCCTCTTGTGTTGGGGACCCTCCTCCGGAGAAGACTTTCTCTTAAGATCTAAGCCCCACTTTTTGAGAAGGTTCCTATTCTCTGTGGCTTCCTTGTCTACTAACTCTTTAATCACATCGTTGGGAAAGAGGTCTTTACCCCAGATACTAGAGGGGATCAGTTTCCTCGGTTCGTGCCTCACTGCAGCCAAGGCAAACACGAACTCTCTACAGGCTCTCCTAGCTTTAATAAAGCTATAGAGATCCTTCGTAACTGTGGCCATATGGGTTTCGGCCACTACCATTAACATGTTCTGGATCTTGGGGTCATTTTCCATCGTTTCTAATGACATTCGCAATGACATTAATACCGCAAGTCTTTCCTTCGTCTCTTGCTCTCTGCGCAAGAGAACCTCTGACAGTTTTGGAAGTTCCTTACCAAACTGACGTTCAGCAATATCAGCTTCCAGCTTCCCGACTGAGAAAGTAAGGTGTACATCCTTCCAGTCTTCATGGTCCAAGGGCAAGGTCAGAGATAACGGCTTGCACTCCTCCAAGGAGGGCATGGTTTCCCTGCCTCCACCGCCTTTAAGGCTGCCTTATATCCCTTTTCCATGAAGGGAAAGGCCCTGGTAGGAGAGGCCAGAAAGGAGGGAAGCTTCTTACTCAAGGTGGGCACCTTTGAGTTCGTGAAGCCCCTCTCTTTCATCGAGCTTGCTAGTAAAGCCTCAGCTTTACTATGGTAAAAAACTATGACCTCCTTCGGCTCAGTCACCTTCTTTGAGGCTGGCTCCATCCTAAGGCAGACATAACAGTCCGGGTAAGAATCCTTTTTGGGCCAAAATTCCACCTCTTCCAGGGGAATTGCTCCCAGCTTTTCTGATATGACGATCTTCCCAATTGTCATTGGCATGTGTTCGGCATACCTCCAAGGACTGGTATCCGAGAACAAAGGAAGATCCTTCACGTTGAGTCGCTTCTGGGGCCCACCTGATTCTGCAAGTCTACATATCTCCAGTTTCATTGCAGCTTCCTTCTCCTCATTCTTTTGAATTTGTTGGATCATCTCAACAATAGAAGAAAGAGTCCTTCCCATTTCATCTGGGATAGCAGACGATGTAGAGGGAACAGGTTCTGGGTCCGGAACCGATGTAACCGATACCTCATCGATTTCTTCCTCTTCTACTTGAGGAGCCTGGGACAGCTCCTCTTCCCGACCTTCTCCTAGAAGGTCCTTCTCTGTAGAATCCGACACCTCCGACATCTTATCGTCCAATTGAATGTCTTCAAGGGCGGCCGAGACTTCAGAATCTAACGGATTCTGTGCAGTTGGTATCTCCACCTGAGGCTGAAGAATGACTGCATCAGCTGATGCTTTAGGGAAAAGGTAGGCCCTCATCTTCTCATCTGGAAAGTAAGGAACTGAGGTGTTTTTCTGAAAACCCCTCACCCAGGATCGTAACTTTTCCCTGGAAGCATCCCTTGACTCCGTTGACTTGGGGTCGTCAAAAGCCTCGGTAATCAGCTTAGAACATACTGTACAAACCTGAGGGTCCCAATACCGGAGATCACCTCTGGAGGCTGCGCATGCTGCGTGTCTCCTGCAATGTTGATGTCCACAGAAGTTCTTACTGCGGACATTACAGAAGACACTCCTGCACTTCGGATGGTTCTCCTGTAAAGACAAGAAAAATCCATGAGTATCAAGTGAAGGCTTTTCACTTATATTGAAACATTTAGCTTATATATAGCTTACATAGAAAAGCTATAAAAGAAAGAAGGAAAGACACATACTTGTATTTCCTGCCCAGTCAATTGCTGTAACCTCTCAAGATATTAAAACAAAGGTTAATTCTATTCCAGAATACCTTATGTAATTTCCTAAACGGAAATTTAATATGTATCTTTAATATACAGGATTGAAAGAATACAGAAAGAATTTATTTTCTATATATTGTATGGTCTCAACAAAAGGCGTCGTTGAAGAACTTTAGTTTTATCACAAGCTCTGTACAGTAGTTTCTGTTTTTTGGGCTTAGGCCATGTCGTGCTGATGGAAGTTCCTTCATATGTAGCTTCCTAGGTTATATGTGACTACAGTGATATATCCCAGAGAATTTACCGAAGGTATCCAGAATTCTAACTCCTGGAGCGAGTATCCCTTAAAAATTCACAAAGGGATATCGCGTAAAGACGTATCTTGACTCATTTCACAGCTATTTACACCTCAAATAGCGATTTTCACTTCGAGAGGGAAAAGTGCCAAGAAAATAGGAGAGTCGTTAAAAAGGTAAACACTCGATTCTCCTAATGTACTGTAATAGTTTGCCCAATCGCCACCGCGAGGCGCCACCTAAGCCATTCTTTCGTTTGTAGCTTCGGTGACCGGTGTCTTTCCCGAGTTATCTCGCTATTTTGAAAGCTTTTTCATTGTTGTGATGGATTCACCCGCTTCATCAGCATCTGGAAAGTTAAGTAATATCTTTGAATTGTGTAAATGTAAGCTCTTGCCAGTTTTGCTTGTCGATTGAGATCGTGATTAACGTAACAAGAGCTGTTGCCAGCCGGATGGCGTCATGGATGCGATCGTTCTTTTGTTAATTTAGTTAGCAAGAACGATATTCCCGGCATTAATTGCTTTAATAACTTTAGCTATTTAGTTTTCTTAGCTAGGGATTTTTATGTTATGTCATTGTTGTTGTGGTTTTGGCTATTATGACCGAGTCTCACGAGTGGCAGCCTTCTTAGCCTAGGCACCTTCACACTTCATGCATGATATAACCTTCCTGGTAAAGTTTTATTGAAGCTCAGGCAATATTTTATACAATTAAGATATTACTGTGTAATTTTTCCTCTTCCATATTAGTATACTAGAGTATCGATGAACGTCTCTCTATGCTCTTTGGCTTAATAGCCTAAGGGATTTAGTTACTTGATATATGTCCCTGATTGCTCTTGTATTGTCTTTTAAGGGGAGATTGATATCTCCTATACCTTTTAACTCAATACTATCTGCACAAGATTTAAGAGTAATTCCCTTTCCCTCTGATTAGCCTAGGCTATCCTTAGTTAATTTTGCTTCGACCTATGTTCGGGCAAAATTTACTAGGGCGTTTCGTTTCTCTCTCCTTTCCTTGAACTGGCATAGCTGATTCTTTGCCAATCCTCGGGTTTGGAGTGGAGGACGGGACATCAGAGTAAGTCTGTGTTAGGCACCTAGCTTCTGGGAAATGACTTCCTAGTTAGCCTAGTTGCTGTTCAGGAGGCTAGTCCTCCCTAGGCCACTTTAAGGTTATTGTTTTACAGTTTCCTTTTCCTGGCCTAGCAGACAGTCCTGCTCTAAGGTTTTCTAACTGGAAGATAGGTTTCTTCTATAGTGGAAATCCTTAGTACGTGATTCTGTTCTCTAACAATGTGTCCTATGGGCGTTCTCTTTACCTAACCCTTTCTATGGAATTGATTTCCCCTACTTGAGGTTACTTTTGAGATCAGAATCACTCAGGTTAGGTAATTCCTTAGGGTATTACCTTACGTATGGACTTTTATCCCCTACCCCGCTATCTCTTTTGTGTTGGATGAACCTCACCATTAGCTATGGTCCTACGTAGTCCCTATGGGGGTCTGTAGAACTGGCCTGAGTTTCCCTGTCGACTGCCGGCTAGGCCGGCTGCCGGCAGGTAACCTCATATCTTTGAATGTGCCCTCGAGTCCTCCCTTGGACTGCCTTCCATATTCCTTATGATGGGATATGATTGAGTGGAAGCCCGAATTCAATTCCATCTTCCACTGGCTCACTCTTTCGGTATGCTGGCTGGCATAGCTGATCCTTTTCCGTCCTTTATCCTTACCTTTTTCTCTGACTTTCTTTATGGGCTAGCCGCCGGAAGTTAGTTCTGCCGGCGTCTATATGGATGGTTAGGCAGGCAGTTTGCCTCCTCTTGCCTTGGTCATCGCTGATCGAAGTGCCGACGGCAGGTATCCTATGACCGGCTGCCGGCAACTGTGCTGTTGCTGGCAGCCGGCCTGTGACTTCCATCCACTATATTATAAGATAGTAACTGAGCCTAGTCATGCCGGCATGTGCCGGAGGGCCTGGCATGTGCCGGCCTGCCCGGCAGGTGCCGGGTAGCCCGGTGACTGCCGACCGGGCCGGCAGAGCCGGGGGTGCCGGCTGTCCGACGGTGTCGCTGGGGCCAGCAGTGTCGGCTGGGCCGGCAGTGTCGACGGGGCCGGCAGTGCCAGCGGGGCTGGCAATGTCGGCGGGACTGGCAATGTCGGCAGGACTAGCAATACTGGCGGCATACTGCCGCCAGCTACTGCTGTGCCCTGGAAAACCAATTTTTTCCAACCTACATGTGGTTCTTGGGCAGCCATGTGTGAGACCATCATTTAGGAGAAATGATTCTCTCTTTTATTAATGGTTATATTCCATTAGATTTATCCACCATATTGTGCATAATGGAAGATGTGTCATGAGGACAAATAATATATTTTGGATAATGTCTTCCAGTAATTGATTCCTAGGAATTGCCTAGTTCAATATGGGAGGAGGTCATAGCAAATAGCTGGACAGGAGGCACATGTAGTTGTCTTTCCTACCTATAGCTTACTCTATCCAAGCTAAATATAATGCTTAATTTAAGTCGAAATCTGAAGATTTCACAGAAAACTTATTTGTTTTTCTTTCTTTACAAGAGGAGCATCCCGAGTGCGGGAACAACTTTTGTAGAGTCCGTAGCAAGAGCTTCTACGGACATGGAGTGTGCAGGGCTCACGCCCGCTGCTCTATCACCAAAGGGGTTCTCAAGTATTGGGACCAGCAGGTATGTGCCATTTGTGAAAATTTGGTAAAGGAGGCTTTTGATGACCAAAAGACTCTAGAGTCTAGGGATGGAGCTAGGGACACGCTGCATAAATGGGTCAGGGGTTTCCAAAAGAATGCTTCGGGCCCATACCTTCCTAATGCTAGGATGAGGCTTTTCTCTTCCCCAGAGGTCATGATGATGCTATCATTCCCCAGACATAACCTGAGATCCTCTTGGTTCAACTTCAGGTCCAGCAGACCCAGGAACCTGACGTTGCGGATACTTTGGAGGGTATCCATTTGGACGACAACATGTCTGTTGACTCCGAGGAGACAGAAGAATCTCCTTGGGGAAGAGTTGGATCAGGAGGCATTTCCCCCCCCCCCCTCCTTAAAGAGAATATTGAGAATGCCGAAGTAGCTTCTGTTTCTTCAGCTGTAGCGGCTGATCCGGCACCATCAACTTCTTCTCAACCACCTCAGCTCGATTCGATCACGAGCACTCTTCATTCCTTGATCTCCATGGTGCAGGACCTACAGAAGAGGTCGTCCGAGAAGGAAGCCACTTTTCAGACGGAGATTGAGCAGTTGGTGTCTTTACGTTTGACCCCGAAAAAGCTGAACGTGAGGGACCTTCCCGTTTTCTCTGACGTTAACCCTTGTAGGTACGCTGAGCATATGCCTATGTCAGCAGGCAAAATATTCCTCTCGGAGAAACTGAGCACAGTACCAGTGGAGGAAATCGAGTTCTGGCCCAGCAGAGCGGCCTATCCGAACTGTTGCGTCTGCCTTAGGAATGAACCGGCGTCTAAAGAAGAGACGGAGCCCAAGGAGACTATTGTCCTTGAGCTTGCTAAGGCACAAGCCTTGTTTTCCAAAACTTTGAAAGAGAGGGCTTTCACTAGTTCGAAGGTGCCGGCTCTTAGCAAAAAACATCCATCGTTTGTTGCTGACCCCCAACGCGCTTTTCCCTTTATGGACAAAGGGTTTAAAGCAGCTCTGAAGGCCGTGGAGGCAGGTAAACCTTGCCCCACATTAGAAGAAAGCTAGCCTTTCTCCCTTGCTTTCCCATCAGACGACAAGCACTGGAAGGATGTCCACGTCACCTTCACAGTCGGGAAGCTGGAGACCGATATCGCTGGAAGTCAGTTCAACGAAGACCTCCCAAAGCTGACTGATTTTCTGTTAAAGAGAGAACACGAGACTAAGGAACGCCTGGCTGCCTCCATGTCTCTCCAAACAGGGCTAGAGACGATGGCTAGTATCCCTGAGTCCCCGGATATGTACATGGTCTTCACCAAGGCTCACTTGGCTACGGTAACGAGGGACCTGTAAAACTTCATCAAGGCCAGAAGGGCCTGTAGGGAGTTCGTGTTTGCTTCCGCTTCCATTAAACACGAACCTAGGAAGCTGATAGCTTCTAACATCTAGGGATAAGACCTCTTCCCGAGTGAAGTGGTCAAGGAGGTTGTAGATAAAGACGCCTAGGAGAATAGAAATCTCCTTTCCAAATGGGGCTTGTCTTCAAAACAAAAATCTTCAGCTGACGAGGGTCCACAGCCGAAAAACAAGTCTAAACGACCTCGCTTGCCCTCTCGACCAAAGCAGCAACAGCTTCCCATGGCCACGGTGCCCCAGACGGTAACACAACCCACCACCACCTTTCAACTGGTGCCCGAAACTCTGGCTTCTCAGTCGCCAGTGTTCACCCCAGTTTACGAAAGGCAGGCTACTACTTTCAAGCCAAAGTCTCGAGGTTCCTTTCGGGGTTCCTCGAGGCGCCCCTTCAGAGGCAGGGCTAACAGAGGTGGTCGTGGCCAAGGAGGTAAATCCTCCAGTCAGCACTCTAAGCGAGATGCTGCCAGTAGGAGGGAGACTTCTCCATTTTCAAGATCGGTGGACCTTCGATCCTTGGGCCCACAGCCTGATCAAGAAAGGACTGGACTGGGGTTGGATCTCAACCCCCACCAAGCTTTCCTCAATTCTTCCAACCATCAACCCCAGTTCTGGAAGAATATGTTCAAGACCTATTAGACAAGAGAGTCATAAGGAAAGCAAACTCCATCAAATTCCAAGGAAGGCTATTCTGTGTTCCGAAGAAGGATTCAGAAAAGCTCAGAGTCATTCTGTACTTATCACCACTCAACAAGTTCATAGTGAACCACAAGTTCAGAATGCTGATGCTTCAGCACATAAGGACCCTTCTGTCCAAACAGGCATACACAATCTCCATAGACATGACAGATGCTTACTTGAATGTGCCAATCAACCGTCAGGTTTCCCCCTACCTAGAGTTCAAGCTCCAGAAAAGAAAATACGTTTTCAGAGCCATGCCCTTCGGTCTGAACATTGCTCCAAGAATATTCACAAAGCTTGCGAACACAGTCATTCGACAAGTACGCCTCATGGGTGTCCAGGTGATGGCCTACCTGGACGATTGGCTGGTGTGGGCAGCATCCAAAGAAGAATGTATGCAAGCCTCCAGAAAAGTGATTCAGTTCCTAGAAAACCTAGGGTTCAAGATCAACCTGAAAAAGTCTCGGCTTTCTCCGGCTCAAAAGTTCCAGTGGCTGGGAGTTCACTGGGACCTACAGTCACATTGCCTCTCTTTGTCCACAGCAAAGAGGAAGGAGATAGCAAGGTCTGTCAAAAGTCTTCTTCAATCTCGAAGAATATCAAGAAGACAACAGGGGAGAGTGTTGGGGTCTCTCCAGTTTGCCTCTTTGACGGACCCACTTTTGAGAGTGCAGTTAAAAGATGCATCAGGAGTCTGGAGAAAATATGCTTACAACGATCGAAGAGATCTATGAAGACCATTCCCAAATCGTCTGCGATCCATTCTCAAGCCATGGTCGGAAGCAAAAAACCTAAGAAGAAAGGTACCCTTGCAACCACCTCCACCAGCAGTAACCGTTCACACGGATGCCTCGAAGGAAGGTTGAGGAGGTCACACTCATCGTCGGAAGGTGCAGGGAACCTGGTCTCCACTCTTCAAGTCCTTCCACATAAACTTCCTGGAAGCCATGGCAGTTTTTCTATCTCTGAAGAAACTGAAACTTTGCTGCTTAATCCACATCCGCCTGGTTTTAGACAGCGAAGTGATAATGAGATGCATAAATCGACAGGGCTCAAGATTGCCTCAATTAAATCAAGTGATGTTGGCCATCTTTCATATATCAAAGAGGATGAAGTGGCACTTGACAGCAGTCCACCTCCAAGGATTCCGCAATGTGACAGCGGATGCTCTATCCAGGATCAATCCGATAGAGTCCGAATGGTCCCTACACGCAGGATCATTCTCCTTCATATTGAACAAAGTCCCAGGACTGCAAGTAGATCTCTTCGCAACGAGCAACAACAAGAAACTATCCCGGTATGTTGCCCCGTATGAGGATCCTCTAGCGGAAGCAATGGACGCGATGTCCGTGGATTGGAACAGATGGTCCAGGATTTACCTGTCCCCACCAACCAACCTGTTGTTGAAAGCCTTCGACAAATTGAGATCCTTTCGAAAAAATAGGCATATATCTTTAGTGATATCAGCAGGAAAATAATTTAGCAATTTTTGCCACAAGTAATAATTATTCCTTCAGCCACAGTTATTCTATTTCTTTGAAATTTTGTAGGGCTTTGATCAATTGTGTATTTCTAATAGATGAGTTAAATTTACATAATGATGCTTTTCTATTTTTTGAGGAAATTTTCATCTCTCATACTTCAGGATATACTGAGCTCAGCAAGAAAATACTAGGGTGTGTCGCTCCCTTATTTCAATCTGTATGTTATTATGACCTTTATTTTTTCTAGGAAGTCAGAAACAAACGATAAATATACAGATCATCGAACGTTTATTTGCAATTGAAGAATAATTGTTGCTATGGATAAAGTAAACCTTGAATGATAATTTTAGTGAAGTAGATCTATTTTTCTTGAGAATAATTTAGTTAAATATAAGTGAATTTACTATAGAGTAATGTATGTGACTTTAGTGGATGCGCTTTATTTCTTGATCTTGCAATTCCCTTTCTAGCTTAAGGTGGCTACGTCAGAGCTAGATGAATAATCTAATTTGTCCTTGCTGCTGGCTGTCGCTATGACAGATCTTTCTGTTGTTATCTATACTTTTGTTATCGTAACTTTTAAGAAATTAGGTGGAAATACTGTTTTTATTTTATAATTCCGGAACAAAAAGTGCCAACAAAACTTATGTATACTGTAGACTGCAAATTAGTATTGAACATACTAGTCGAACGGTATTGGATAAAGTGTACCGAAACACACACGTCTTAAAATATTGAGTAGGAAATTGTATATAATTCAATTGTATTGAGAGAGAAATCCTTCATCTATTGAAAAATTACATTATTATTATTATTATTATTATTATTATTATTATTACTATTATTATTATTATTATTAAAATACAGGTTTCTTGATATAATCACCTAAAGGTATTTCTTTTATTCAAGGGATAAATACTAACTGCAAACTATTAAACTAATATCTTCATTAAGAAATAATTAGGGACTTGGTGGTACTTATGCATGACTGGAATGGTAACTTTCTTTGTTTTATTGAGGTGTAAAATAAATGTAGGAGGTGAGGAAATGCTGGATAAAAGAACTACTTATTTGCAGGCATTTCTCAGAATCAAACCTGTAATTTTAGAACTTGCGCCAACTAACCAGAAGAGCAAGAGGCCTATTATGAACAAGTTTGTGATGCATTATTTGATTACAGAAATATTACGTTAAATCTGATTCATGTTGAATGTACATGTATTATATGAAGCAATTTTCCTTCTTCAGCTGGTTTGTTGAACAAAATTCTATGAGGATTGAGTGAACACAGTGTGTAATATTCTATCCAACAACAAATAATTCCCTTCATGACCTTTGAATCCACGTGAAGCTCTCACATCACACCAGTAGTCTATGCATCATTCCTAGAAAAAAATTTTGCCAGTCTTAGAGAACTGGAATCGTTACCAGAGCCACAGAATTTCGGTCGTGATATCACAGTAGATTGCCTAATTAGGACTTATACACAATACCTCATATCCTTTCATTCACAATTGAATAACAGTAACCGAAGTGGTAGCGCAAAAAAGAGGGAAAGGGACACAACCCCTAAAGCCAGGTACCAGCTACCACATCACTTACTTGACAAGACCAGCCGCTAATATTACTTAAAGGAAGATGGTCTCTTACATGGCAAGAGATCTACAAGATACAGAGCTAATGAACAGTATTGAAGGAAACGCTAACTTTATGGCCTTGGATGTCAAGTATCACCTACCTTCCCGTGGTATTCCGAAATTGTGATTATGAAGAAACTCAAATTACGAGCTGCGGAAGAACTCTTCATATATTATATTGTAAATAAGGTAGAAGAGGATATATTTTGCTACAAGTTTGTATACTGAGACACCTTGACTAAAAGCGTCGTGCAGACCTTGATGTTAACAAAAAGATAAAAAAGGGCCATTTCAAGGACCAAATATTGAATCACTCCCTCCCTACACAATAAAAAAAAATAAAGGAAATAAATGATGGATGTGTTTGAACTAGGAATGCAGCAAATGTTGAGTCACATACTCATACATGATATTTAGAGGTAGCCTGATTTTAGCTAAGATACGAAATGGAAACTTCAACTCGAGTGGATTCAGTTTTGATAGTGTAATTCCTAGTGCTGGCCAGCAGATGTCTGTCCCACCCCAAATTAAAACTCTGGATAGGATGCTGAGGAACGGACATGATCTAAAAGACCACGAAACCACAGACTCACAAGGTTATCTTACGGCCTCACAATACATCCTTTACGAATGAAAGAACACCAAACATTTTGTATATAGGGAGGCAAGTCAAACACAACAGTCCAAAATTAGCAGATCATGCCATCTATTAAAGTCTGAAGAGCACCTTCCAATGTACATCGCTTCAGTTTACACACATAAACAAGGTCCGAACAACTGGTTACTAAGATGTAAGAACTGGAAACCAGTGTCAGCTATGACAGGGTCCTTAAAGTAGAGAACGATGTTGTCAATCTCGTCTGTGAAAATATGAAGATGAGAGAATTAATATGCCCTGCTCAGGTATGTAAAAGTCTATATTCTGTGGAGGCTTTATACAACCTTGATTACAATCCCTTAAGGATAAAAGCCAAAGGTTGCTTTCTATGGCAAAAGCATCAGTCTCTTCCATCCACCAACTGAATCCCACAAGGATCAAATCCAAGAAGGAATAACATCGACGACACGAAGGGGATAAGGACCACCAGCTACCAAACACCTTCAAAACTCTTCCAGATGTGCTTCTTCTCGAGGCATCAGTGGCTGTGCCCAAGCTAGTATGTAATAAAAAGGCTGCACGAAGTGAAGTGAAAAAGGCTTGTGAACAAAATAGAAAAGCCTGGAATATGATAGTCAGCTCTTGGCAAACGTTGAGTTTTTTTCAAGGGAGATCGTATAGCTTTGGCAGACTACCATGCCTCATTTGAAAAAGACTTACTCAAGAAGTGAAAGCTGCCAGCATGAAACTTCTATCCCCTTTTCAGTGAATAGGCAGCATTGAGATAAATGCCATCCATGAACAAATTTCAGTCATAACGTTTGATGTTCCAATATATAGTGTTGCCAAATTTATTCAATGTAATTGGTCTACCAAACATGGTTGAGACCAGTATGTTATGCTTGGTGGACTCCATCTAGAGATGGCAGTGTGGCAGACCCTTGGAGACTACCTAGATGGATCCGGATGCGCAAAAACAATAACAGAGACAGATATAGCCTCTGTTGACAAAGATGCATAATTTCTGAAGGCATATCATCCAACGAGAACAAGACAAGTCACTCAGTTTACTGATTTATCACTGTCCACGCTGCAACATGATGCCTACCTAAAAGCACTAGCTGATGATACACATAAAAAGACTGGAAACAAAGTATGATCATGAAAAATCCAATTTTAAAGCATTTAGATACAATCCTGAAAATGAAAATACTGAAACCAACTTTCATCCGTGCTCACCATGTATGTTGAGACTGTGAAAGGACTAACACCAAGGTTCTTTACACTTAGCAACCAAAACTATGTCAAATGGGTATCAGTATATATATCTAACAATCAAAGAGTAGATCCCTGTCAGAGGAAACTGGTGTCCTCAATGGACAGCCCTAATGGTTTCCATCATACCGATTGAAGGGGCTTACGAACCACCCTGGAGGAGGGAGCATTTGCTCTGACAGAACTACCACAGGCCTTCAATAAGTATGTATGCCAACCTTTACCCGGAATGCAAGCAGATGGAAGGATTTGAGATAGAGGTAACTGTCATGGGAGTTAATAGTATTACCAGATTTTTATACGTATATATATATATATTTATATATATATATATATATATATATATATATATATATATATATATACACACACACACACACACACATATATATATATATATATATATATATATATATATATATATATATATATATATATATATATATATATATATATACAAACACACGCACACACACACACACACACACATATATATATATATATATATATATATATATATATATATATATATATATATACACACACATATATATATATATATATATATATATATATATATATATACGTATATATATATATATATATATATATATATATATATAAACTCTTCCAATATCGTAAGGAAGAATTAAATCAGTGGTATAGTCTCTTGGAATGATATTAACAGAAAATTTCGTTTATTCCATTTTATTACAGTTTTGAAACACATCTCTTAACTAGTCTCTATTCTTTCCTTCTATTTAGCTTGTTAATTTAAAGTTTTGAAACACATCTCTTAACTAGTCTCTATTCTTTCCTTTTATTTAGATTGTTAATTTAAAGTTCCTTTCCTAAAAAAGTCTTTGAAAGTAAATCCCTGGCCCTGTTCAAAACTCTATTCCAGATATTGGACATCTGTATATTGAATTCGAATAAGCATGGAGATTGATGTTTTCTGGTGTTCCTTGCATTGTCCTTGGAGTCCAACTTCTCTCTTCTGTCTTCGTAAATTTGAGGAATTGATATGAATGATTTGATTTCTAAGGACTGTGCAAGAGTAGAAGCAATAAATTCAAATGTTTGTGTTCGTGAAAAATTATACGTGATGATGAATGTAGAAATGTATTGATTTACTAATCTCGTGTCACTTTTTCAAATACCCTGTGAAACGCAGATGTTGAAGGTGAAGGGAATGATATAACATCTAACTCATTTCTTTCGGCATTTATTCCGAAAGAAGTTATATCTTCCTTCATTATTTACTAATGATCAATTCACATCTCTTCTGGGAAGGTCTCTACCCAATCTTTGGTTCTACTCTTAATCTGATTGTTTTAATTTTCTTTCAGATTTTCTTTTGGTTTCCTTTCCCTCGACATTTTTTTTTTTCATTTATAATCCTTACCATTAGGATGGCAATATGCAGAATAGTTTGGAATTTAAACTTTTTTGGGAAAACTTAAAAAGTTTATGAAACAGGAAATACGAAAATAGCTCTATTTCAAATTTTAAACGGTCTACGTCAATTGCGCTGTTCTCTATACCTTTCTGAATAAAATAAAAGATATTGACGCAAAGTCTGAATTGGGTTGGAAGCTCTCGAAGAAAAAAATACTCGTCGGAAGTTTTGTTGTCAATGAAAAATGGATGACTACGTCCCCCGGAAATTTCAGTGCATACAATATAATTACCAAAGATCTATGGATAGTCATGCTACCGAACCAAAAATAGTTGGTAAAACATAAAAAGGAAATAATTAGTTACATAACGATCTATTTAGTAGAGCTTATAAAAAGTCGGTTATGGCTTACTGATGGGTCATATAATAAAATACATTTGAGGAACATTGCCGTAATGTTTTTGGGAGGATCTTTCATAAACAGCACATTATTTACTTTGGTACAATATATATATATATATATATATATATATATATATATATATATATATATATATATATATATATATATATATATATATATATATATATATATACACGACGTTATGTTACAAAGAATTTCTTACAGCGAACTAGTTACTTAACAAATTATGTTTTACTAATTATATTTTTCCACTAGTGTATTTATATATGCACACAAATCCATATGCAAAAACATGCGTATGTAATCCCTACCCCTCCCTCTCCATTTCCTAACTAAAACACGGGTACTATGTTTATGCTTCATAGAGACAAAAACAGAG
>NC_090747.1:23437462-23442462 GCF_036898095.1 Palaemon carinicauda
CGCTGGCCTGACACAGACAAAGGTGGCTTAGCCTTCTTAGGTCACTACCGAAGGTTTCTGTGGATATGATTCCTTCTTTTGTGATCTACCAGACTAGTCCTTGTTGCTGTTCTCGGGGGAGGATAAGTTTCTTTCCCTGGGAGTAGCAACACCTTCCTTGCTTTGGTGCTCTGGGAGCTGGCAAGTATTGCTGGCCTCCCCCCTTGGATCTCCCTTAGGCTGAGATAAGTTTCTTGGCTGCGGGGGATCCGTCACTAAAGCAAGATTGGTAGGACCCTCTTTTGTCCCTTCCCCCTCTATCTCCGTAATGGCCTAGCCATTACAGTACTGTACGCCGTTCTACATCTGGACCTAGATTAGGTTAGGATGTGGAATTGACTCAGCCCCTTGCCGGCCGGCAGAGCTGCCGGCCGGCAAGGGTCTCTCATTTTGAGTGCTGCCCGGACCTCCCTTGGTCCCTCATCCATGCCTGCCTGTAGAGCCAGACGTCATTGGTCAGGAAGCCTGAATTAGATTCTCCCCTTCCTTATATGCAATCTTTCGGATTGCCGGGCTTGGAGGTAGTGTACACTCTTATCCCGGCATCCATCCTATTTTTCTTCTAGTGCTGTACCCGTCCCGGCTGCCGGCCTATGAGGCCGGCAGCCGGGTGGGTGTAGTCCTCTGGTTCTTTTACTGCCGGCCGGCATCGGTCCTGTACCTTTGCCGGCCGGCTAATGTCAGCCCTTGTCTGCCGGTCACCAAGAGTGTGGCCGGCAGCTGGGTACTACCTTGTGTAGTTGCCGGCCGGCAGTCATTGCCGGCCGGCATTGGCACTTACTGCCGGCCGGCACATGCATTTGAACCAGCGTTCTGCCACCTTATAGCTGGTAAGTAGTATACTTTAGAGCTAGTCATGGTGTGTGCCGGCTGGCAAGTGCCGGCCGGCACGTAACCTCCTATACTGTACCAGTATTCTTCAGTATAACATATACTGTAAGAAGAAAACTATAGTATGGGCTTTGGTACAGCACTGTGTGTTCTAACACTTTTGTGTTTTCTTGCACAAGTCCTTTGCTGTTGCCCTACAGATAGGAAAGTGAGTTCTTTCCTGTCTATTATCCAGGATTTTAAAATCATTGCTTAGGTGTGAGCTCCACCTGTTTCCTCTGGAAACTTTGCATTGGTTACTCTAGAAGAGATTAACCATTTGATTTTATTATCTGGAAGGCTGCAACAATGGGTTGTGAGGGAAACACAAGTGTGTGTCTTTCCTTTCTGAATTGTTATGCTATACTATGCATATCCAGTGATACATAGTTCACTTGATACTCATGGAAATTTCTTCTCTTTACAGGAGGACCTTCCGAAGTGCGGAAATGTTTTCCGCAACGTCCGCAGCAAGAATCTCTGCGGACATGAGTTTTGTAGGAGACACGCAGCATGCGCTGTCTCCAAGGATGATCTCCAGTATTGGGACCCTCAGGTATGTACTGTGTGCACTAACCTGATTACTGAGGCCTTTGATTCCCCTAGGACGGCGGAATCAAGGGATATAGCAAGGGAGAAGCTTCGTACATGGGTAAGGGGCTTCCAAAAGAACACCTCTGGCCCTTATCTTCCAAGTGAGAAGATGAGGGCGTATCTTTTCCCTAAGCCATCAGCTGATGCTGTGATTCCCCAGCCTCAAGAGGAGATCCCCCAAAGTCAGATCCAGGTGGATGCTGAAGTCGCGGTCGCGATGCAAGACATCCAGTTAAATGACAGGACGTCTGACGTGGACGAGCGTTTGGAAGAAGACCTCCTGGCAGAAGGCCAGGATGAAGTTCAAGCCCCGGACGTCGTAGAGGAAGAGGTCGACGAGGTGTCGGCTACTCCGGTTCAGATTCCGGAGCCTATTCCCTCAACATCGGCCGGTCTCCCAGTAGAGCTGGGACAGGCCCTCTCTTCTATTGTTGGAATGATCCAACAAATGCAGAAGGAGAATCAGGAGAAGGCAGCTGCAATGGAACTGCGGATGCAGAGCCTTGCAGTATCACATGGGCCCCAGAAAAGGCTCAATGTGAAAGACCTTCCCTTGTGCTCAGATGCTAAACCATGCGTCCAACTGAGGAAGGAACCAGCTTCAAAGGAGGAGCCAGAGCCGAAGGAGGTCATAGTGATGGACCATACTAAGGCTCAAGCTCTGCTTTCATCCTTGTTGAAAGAGAGGGGCTTCTCTAACTCAAAAGTAGCTGCATTGAGCAAGAAGCTCCCTTCCTTTGTGTCCTCTTCTGCTAGAGCCTTCCCCTTTTTACAGAAAGGGTTTGCGGCTGTACTAAAAGCAGTCGAGGCCGGCAAGCCTTGCCCCTCCCTGGAGGAGTGTAAACCCTTGTCGCTGGCCCTACCTATAGACCACAAAGACTGGAAGGACGTCCATCTTACGTTCTCAGTTGGGAAGTTGGAGGCTGATATCGCCGGACGTCAGTTCGGCGAGGACCTCCCTAAGCTGTCTGACTTTCTCTTGCAGAGAGAGTTCGAGACAAAAGAAAGACTGGCTGCCTCAATGTCTCTTCAGACTACTCTTGAGACGATGGCAAGTGACCCCAAGGTCCATGAAATGTTCATGGTGGTGGCCAAGACTCATCTGGCCACAGTGACGAAGGACCTTTATGGCTTCGTCAAGGCGAGGAGAGCTTGTAGGGAGTTCGTGTTCACCTCGGCTACGGTGAGGCACGAGCCAAGGAAACTAATCTCCTCCAACATTTGGGGCAAAGACCTTTTCCCTACCGATTTGGTCAAAGAAGTAGTTGATAAGGCCGCCTTGGAGAATAGAAACCTTCTCCAGAAGTGGGGCCTGGCTATCAAAAGAAAGTCTTCCCCAGATGAGGGTCCTCAACCAAAGAGGAAGACTATGAGGACTAGGCTACCGTTTCGGCCAGCCAAGCCTTTTAGACAGCAACAGCAACTGCAATTGCCATTGCCATTGCCTCCAGTGCCCCAGATTGTGGCACAAACCCCGACCACTTTTCAGTGGGTACCCCAGGCCGTGTCGACTCAGTCCACGGCATTCACCCCATCGTTCGAAGGGCAGTCTACTTCCTTTCGAGCAAAGCCTAGAGGGGCAGCCAGAGACTCGTCTGGGCGCCCATCAAGGGGAAGGGGATTCAGGGGTGGTCGTGGTCAGGGAGGCAAGACCTCGGGACAGCAGTCCAAGTGGGATGATACCGGTAGGAGGGAGACTTCTGAAATTTCGGGATCGGTGGACCTTCGATCCCTGGGCCCACAGCCTTCTCAAGAATGGACTGGGCTGGAGCTGGTACAGCACTCCACCCCCGGGCCTTCGGGTTTTCCAACACTCCACCCCCGTTATGGAGGAGTACGTTCAAGAACTGTTGGAGAAAAATGTGATCCGAGAGGTGAAGTCCATCAAATTCCAAGGGAGGCTGTTTTGTGTTCCCAAGAAAGACTCGGAAAAGCTCAGAGTCATTCTGGACTTGTCGCCACTCAACAAGCTCATAGGGTATTGCAAATTCAAGATGCTAACACTGCAACACATAAGGACCTTACTGCCCAAGAGGGCATATTCCGTCTCTATAGACTTGTCAGACGCCTATTGGCACATTCCAATCAACCGTCGACTCTCCCCCTACCTAGGGTTCAGGCTACAACGAAGACTATACGCCTTCAGAGCCATGCCATTCGGGCTAAACATAGCCCCAATGATTTTTACGAAGCTTGCGAGCGTAGCTCTCAAACAATTACGCCTAAAGGGAATTCAGGTAGTAGCCTACCTGGACAACTGGTTGGTGTGGGCAGCATCCGAGACAGAATGCTTGCAAGCTTCCAGTCAAGTGATCTAGTTCCTAGAGTACCTAGGTTTCAAGATCAACAGAAAAAAAGTCTCGACTTTCTCCATCTCAAAAGTTCTAGTGGCTGGGAATCCACTGGGACCTTTTGTCACACCGTTTCTCCATCCCGGCGAAGAAAAGGAAGGAGATAGCGGGTTCTGTCAAGAGACTTCTAGATTCCGAAAGGATATCAAGACGCGCACAGGAGAGGGTACTGAGCTCTCTTCGGTGACAGACCCAGTGCTAAGAGCACAGCTAAAGGATGCAACCGGAGTTTGGAGAAGTTATGCATCAAACGTGCGAAGAGATCTGAGAAGACCAGTTCCGCTTCGGCTACGTACTCTTCTCAGGCCTTGGTCCCAAGCCAGACTTCTAAAGAAGTCGGTTCTTCTTCAGCCACCTCCCCCGTCGGTAACGATTCACTCAGACGCCTTTAAGGAGGGATGGGGAGGTCACTCTCATCGGAAAAAAGTCCAGGGGACTTGGTCCAAGCTATTCAAGACCTTTCACATAAACTTTCTAGAAGCTATGGCAGTGCTCCTTACCTTAAAGAAAGTTTCCCCGCGTCACTCGATCCACATAAGGTTGGTGATGGACAGCGAGGTAGTTGTGAGATGCTTGAATCAACAAGGATCGAGGTCACCACCTCTCAACCTGGTGATGTTGGCCATCTTCCGATTGGCGGAAAAGAAGAAGTGGTACCTGTCGGCAGTTCACCTTCAAGGAGTCCGCAATGTGACAGCGGACGCTCTATCCAGGTTCACACCGATAGAGTTGGAATGGTCCTTAGACGCAGGATCATTCTCCTTCATTCTGAATCAAGTCCCAGAATTGCAGATAGACCTCTTTGCGACGAAAGACAACAAGAAGTTGCCCCTGTACGTGTCCCCGTACGAGGACCCCTTAGCGGAAGCAGTGGACGTGATGTCCCTCAACTGGAACAGAGGGCCCAGGATTTATCTGTTCCCTCATCACAACCTTCTGTTGAGGGTCCTCAACAAACTGAGATCCTTCAAGGGGGTAGCGGCAATAGTAGCCCACAAGTGGTCGAACAGCGTGTGGTTCCCCCTGGCATTGAAACTACAGCTAAAGTTTGTACCGCTACCAGATCCAGTTCTGACCCAGCGAGTCCAGAAGTCGACTGTCTGCGCCTCATTACAGAAAATCTGGACCCTGCAGCTCATGATTTTC
>NC_090747.1:23447462-23454962 GCF_036898095.1 Palaemon carinicauda
AACTGTCACGAACATGTATAACTATCTTACATAGTAGAATAAATTGAAAAGTTAATTGCTTATTCATTGCCTACATTGGACCTTCTCATAATATCCAAATGAAAGTAAAGTCTTTGCTCATAAATCAGCATACAATTCTTCGGATAGCACTGACTAATTTTCACTTTACGTAATAAATCGTTTTCGCAAACTCCATAATGTAGCTTCACACATATCTGGATCGTGAGTTTCCGAGTATCATTCTCTGGAATCTTTTCAGCTTCGAGTCATGGAAGCTTTCAAAAGATTATCCTCACTCCCAAAATCCTGGAAATTTCTCCTGGGAATTCTTCCTTCTATTTTGAAGGTTGTGTCATTCCATGGAATGACGACAACGAGGTCTTTTGTGTCAAGTGTAATGGGACGGTTCTGGCAGTTGTCCTTCGGAGATGGTCTTCGAAATTTTGATACTCACATGCATGAATCTTGTGACATTAGGCTTTTATGTAGTTTTAGAGATTATTGCACAAGAATGTTCACTAATGGATAATCATAATCCGACTCTTAATATTAGGTAACATTAAATGTAATGAGAATGGTACCTATTTCTTAGGATAAGGTTTTCTTAAGTTTATTCATAGAGTCCTTCTTCATCCATTATATTGACATGATAATTTATGTAACATTTAATTTAGGAGGTAGAATTTAACTCAAATAATATATATATATATATATATATATATATATATATATATATATATATATATATATATATATATATATATCTATATCTATATCTATATCTACATATATATATATATATATATATATATATATATATATATATATATATATATATATATATATATATATATATATATCTATATATATATATATATATATATATATATATATATATATATATATATATATATATATATATATATACAGTATATATATATATATATATATATATATATATATATATATATATATATATATATATACCAAAGGTTTATTCTTGTGTCTTGCATGGAAAAGTGAAAGTAAAATGATAAAATTTTCAGAATTCCATGCACATGAATAGCATTGAAAATCATCAATGATATTACAATCGGTATAATTTTCTTATTGGATAATAATTTACTTAAATAAACAGAGAGTGAACTAAATTTTTTTTTCTATTCTTTTTCTAATGCTGTGGGATTTTATAAATAATATGTATCACCTCTTCTGTGTTACAGACTAAGAACATTATATGTATGATCATTCCTCGTGGGTTATACCAAAAAGTAATTTATCCTTGTTTTGTAGGGAACCCCTCTTAAACAAAAGTCAAGTTGTTTGCTTCCTTGAAACGATTATCGCCATCCTGGACATTAGGGAATTGGAACAAAATTCCTTCTGGTGTCCTCATCTGAAATAAAGATACCTTTAACTGGGATTCCAATGACCATTGGGACATATTCCTCGGCTGCAAACAAATTTAATGCAGAATATCCTATTCTAAAATTGATATTTTGCTGCCAACCTCTTGCGTAGGAAATACTAAGATTTTAGTATTGAAAAAAAAAATTAAAAATAAAAGAATTATATTTTATCTTAGTTTAAATTCAGTCTCTTTTCCACTAAAGAGATATAATAATGTTCAAAAGCACAATAATACGTTGACAAATTAACATTGTCATATCCAGTTTAAATCTGAAATTTAAAACATGTTCTTTTTAATATTGAATTTATATTTTCTTATGAGACCATTGGTTGGCTATACTGTAAAACTTTTCCATTTAATTTTCATAAGAAATTGACTATCCTATTGGCCACACAAGTTATACAGTATTTATATTTGCATTTTGTTTAATATTCAGTACCTAGCATAAGTGCAGACATGTGTGCTGAGCGTTTCTAACGCTAATGTCATTGATTTGTAATACAGACTTTTATGACTATGATACCTCGGTATCTTTAAAAGTGGCATTTAATGTTTTTTCCTTCAGATAAACAAGTTCTGTTTACTATCTTACTTATGCTTAAAGTTTTGGGTTATCCTCTTCTTATATATATATATATATATATATATATATATATATATATATATATATATATATAATTGTGGTTAACCTGTCTGTTTATTGTCTGTCAATGAACTTGTTCTTGAGAACCTTGCGTCTCCTTCACCTGTGTCAATTTATTGGTATAATTGAGCATTCATTCTATGTACCTTATCTGGGATAATTCTAATAGAATTGTTCCTTTATGCAAGCTATGTTGCATTGGTTTATGCTTTCCCTTAACGGAACGGAACGATGGCGGTTTTACTAGTTTCCTCCTATGCGGATATAAACCTTTGTCCAATACAAGTATTGTGCGGAGAACTGGTCGATATTTCATATTGACGCAGTGGTTCTTTACAAACTATGCTTTACTTAATATAGGGCGAGACCACTATATTAGCTTGCCTGGTATTCATACATAGGTATATGTACTCTTCGAGACTTTTCCAGAGTCTAGTAGGACTCTTCCCTGTAGGGGGCAGGAAGCTCTAACATGGTTTATAGTTAGTTGAAAAGATGTATAACGGTAACATCTTAGGTCTCTAGGTCTAGTCGACCGGGAAAAATTACCTCCGGGGAGTACGGCACGTTCTGAGAATCCAGAGATACAGTAATGCTCTGGTATACTTCCATCAGGACGACATGGCTTGAGCCCAAAAAACGGATTTTGAGCAAAGCGAAAAATCTATTTTTGGGTGAGATGGCCATGTCGTCCTGATGGACCCGCCCTTGCCTTTCTAGAAAGGGCTGTAGGACCCCTCCCTACATACAGTATCTGTAGCACCTCGTGTACGCTACAAGGAATACAGATGGCGCCAGGATTGGCGCCAGGCACGCTTACGAACGGGAGATAAGGAGCCTTGGGAGCGGCTCCCCCTTTTTCTTTCCCGAATTTGTTTCTTGCCAATTGCCCCTACGAGACGAAATCTCTGTCAGGGTGCAGATTGCCATGTGGCGTGTCAAGAATACGTCCTCTGATATGTCGTGATATCCCTTTCAAGAGGGATATTCGCTCCAGGAATTAGAATTCTGGTACCTTAAGGTAAATTCTCTGGGAATATCGCCGTAGTTGTAATATACCCTAGGAAGCTACCCTATAGGAACTTCCATCAGGACGACATGGCCATCTCACCCAAAAATAGATTTTTCGCTTCCCTCAAAATCTGTTATATATATATATATGTATATATATATATATATATATATATATATATATATACACACACACATATATATACATATATATATATATATATATATATATATATATATATATATATATTATGTATATATATATATATATATATATATATATATATATATAAATATATGTATATATAAATATATATATATATATATATATATATATATATATATATATATATATATATATATATGTATATATATGTGTGTGTGTTTGTGTGTGTTTGTATTTTTGTGTATATAAATTATATATATATATATATATATATATATATATATATATATATATATATATATATATATATATATATACATATATATATATATATAAATATATATATATATATATATATATATATATATATATATATGTATTTATATATATATATATGTATATATATATATATATATATATATATATATATATATATATATGTATATATATATATATATATATATATATATATATATATATATATATATATAAATATATATATATATATATATATATGAGTTTGTTTCTGTGTTTATGCGCATCAACATTATCATTATCCTCATTACCTTCTTCAGCTATGTCCTTCCACCTGCGTCTGTTTATGGTCTTTCTAAGCCAGTCCTGATCTGCAACTATTCCTAATTTACCAATACCTTGTCTTTGTTTTCTTCCTAAGCTTCTTTGCAATCTCTAGTAACCCATTCTGATTTTTAATGTCTACCTATTTTCTGCCAATACCACTATATATCCTGGCCATGTCCATTTTATTTTCTTGCATGATGTTACCATATCCTCTCCTTTACTTTGCTCTTGTATCCATCTTGCTCTTTTACTGTATCTTAGTGTTCTTCCAATTAGTATTCTTTCCACAGCTCCCTGAGTGGTAATTAGTTTATGTTCAAAGGCTTTTTTAAGGCTCCTTGTTTTTGATGCGCAAATTGAAATAGGCACAACTATCTCCTTAAAAACATTAATTTTCAATTAAAATGACATTCTCCGTTTCCAGATCTAATTTTTTTCCCCCAAAGCTCCCCATCTTATGCTTAGTCTTCTTTTAATTTTGGCCTCGTTTCCAGACGCAACTCCTATTATCTGTCTTAAGAACTTATGTTCTTTAACAATATCCGGAGACAGATCCATAACTCTTATTGTTTGTCCTTGGGCATTTTCAATGAATACTATTTTAGCTTTACTCATATTCATTTTCTGTCCCACTCCTCTGGTTTCTCCAGTTAAATATTCTATTATCTGGCCATCTCTCCCATGATTCACTAAACACAGCTATGTCATCTTATGTTGTTATAGTATTTCCTATTAATACTAATTAGGTATTTTTTAATTGAAAAAAAAATCCTCTATAAATGCTATAAGTAATTTAGGAAAGAGGAGGTCTCCCTGTCTAATTCCTATCTAAAGCGGATTTTTCGAACTATCTTTATGTAGTTCTATGATTGCTCTACTTCATGTATAGATATCTTTAACTGTTCTAACATATGGATCCTTTATTCCTTTTCTATTAAAGGTTTTCTTTACTACTGATGTTTTAACAAATTTAAAAGATAGACCTTGATGAGTAATTAAGTAAAAGAAGAGTTTATCTATAAGCAAACACCTCCTTTGTACCTTCCATTTTTTGTTTTATACTTTGTGTTTTCCTTTCCAAAGTAAAATCTGTTTAATAAGGATATATAATATGGACTCGATGAATGCTGAAGCTTGAATCCTATCGGATGATTTTCAGAAATAACTAAACACAACGTTTCAGTGGCTTAGATTTTTTTTTACTTCTTGAATGCATTAGAACTACATTCCATATAGTCAAACATTTATGAAATCTAATGAGAAACAAAACGCAATAACCATGAGCATTATATTTTTCCCAAGTCTGTTCCTTATATATATATATATATATATATATATATATATATATATATATATATATATATATATATATATATATATATATATCTATATATATATATATATATATATATATATATATATATATATATATATATATGTATATATATATATATATGTATATATATATATATATATATATATATATATCTTTATTATTCCATATTAATATGAATATACCTTTGCCCATCGATCTTCAAAAAAGATTGCGGTACCGGCTACATTATTCAGAACTGAATTTAATGACAACGGTTATCTCATTCTCGTAGAACACTGTACATTGCCACTCCTGTTTCATCGTACTGATATTTTATAGCTATTTGTATCTACACTGTATCTAAGCAAATTCTAATATCACTATCCAACTTGAAAAAAGAAAAGTGAATTAGATTTCCCTCTTTTCTTAATTCCATAAAAAATCTTGAAAGAATACTAAAAGTGAGGACACTTTTATATGCTAATGTTATTTAATAGATTTTTTTTATCATTTTGAACAACCTTTCATGACAATCATATGGGGGATAAGTATATATCTTAATGCCATAATGAATATTATCAATAAAATGTTTTATCTTTATTATTAATTCGTTTGGTACTCCAAGTACGTGCCATTTGCCATAATTTAAATCTGTTAACTGTCACGAACATGTATAACTATCTTACATAGTAGAATAAATTGAAAAGTTTATTGCTTATTCATTGCCTACATTGGACCTTCTCATAATATCCAAATGAAAGTAAAGTCTTTGCTCATAAATCAGCATACAATTCTTCGGATAGCACTGACTAATTTTCACTTTACGTAATAAATCGTTTTCGCAAACTCCATAATGTAGCTTCACACATATCTGGATCGTGAGTTTCCGAGTATCATTCTCTGGAATCTTTTCAGCTTCGAGTCATGGAAGCTTTCAAAAGATTATCCTCACTCCCAAAATCCTGGAAATTTCTCCTGGGAATTCTTCCTTCTATTTTGAAGGTTGTGTCATTCCATGGAATGACGACAACGAGGTCTTTTGTGTCAAGGGTAATGGGACGGTTCTGGCAGTTGTCCTTCGGAGATGGTCTTCGAAATTTTGATACTCACATGCATGAATCTTGTGACATTAGGCTTTTATGTAGTTTTAGAGATTATTGCACAAGAATGTTCACTAATGGATAATCATAATCCGACTCTTAATATTAGGTAACATTAAATGTAATGAGAATGGTACCTATTTCTCAGGATAAGGTTTTCTTAAGTTTATTCATAGAGTCCTTCTTCATCCATTATATTGACATGATAATTTATGTAACATTTAATTTAGGAGGTAGAATTTAACTCAAATAATATATATATATGTATATATATATATATATATATATATATATATATATATATATATATATGTATATATATATATATATATATATATATATATATATATATATATATCTATATCTATATCTATATCTATATCTACATATATATATATATATATATATATATATATATATATATATATATATATATATATATATATATATATATATATATATATATATATATATACAGTAAATATATATATATATATATATATATATATATATATATATATATATATACCAAAGGTTTATTCTAGTGTCTTGCATGGAAAAGTGAAAGTAAAATGATAACATTTTCAGAATTCCATGCACATGAATAGCATTGAAAATCATCAATGATATTACAATCGGTATAATTTTCTTATTGGATAATAATTTACTTAAATAAACAGAGAATGAACTAATTTTTTTTTCTATTCTTTTTCTAATGCTGTGGGATTTTATAAATAATATGTATCACCTCTTCTGTGTTACAGACTAAGAACATTATATGTATGATCATTCCTCGTGGGTTATACCAAAAAGTAATTTATCCTTGTTTTGTAGGGAACCCCTCTTAAACAAAAGTCAAGTTGTTTGCTTCCATGAAACGATTATCGCCATCCTGGACATTAGGGAATTGGAACAAAATTCCTTCTGGTGTCCTCATCTGAAATAAAGATACCTTTAACTGGGATTCCAATGACCATTGGGACATATTCCTCGGCTGCAAACAAATTTAATGCAGAATATCCTATTCTAAAATTGATATTTTGCTGCCAACCTCTTGCGTAGGAAATACTAAGATTTTAGTATTGAAAAAAAAAATTAAAAATAAAAGAATTATATTTTATCTTAGTTTAAATTCAGTCTCTTTTCCACTAAAGAGATATAAGAATGTTCAAAAGCACAATAATACGTTGACAAATTAACATTGCCATATCCAGTTTAAATCTGAAATTTAAAACATGTTCTTTTTAATATTGAATTTATATTTTCTTATGA
>NC_090747.1:23462462-23472462 GCF_036898095.1 Palaemon carinicauda
ACTGACGACCGACGCCAGCAACGTCGCCTGTGTGGCTGTACTGGAACGGCTCGTCGATGGTTCTCCTCGACCATTGGCATTCTTCAGCAGAAAACTGAAACCCGCCGAAACAAGATACAGCACCTTCGATAGGGAGCTCTTCGCCGTCTACCTCCCCATCCGCCACTTCAGGCACATCCTGGAGGGCACACCCTTCACCATCGCGACGGACCATCAACCCCTCGTACACGTCTTCACAAAATCGACAGACGCATGGTTCTCCCGACAACAATGTCATCTCGCAGCAATCGCCGAATTCGGGTGCACCATAAGCTATATGTTCTGGAAAGAAAAACCCAGTCGCAGAAGCCCTTTCAAGGATTAAAATTGACGCAATCCACCTGGGAATTGACTACGCCAACCTCGCATCCGAGCAGTGCACCGACCTAGAAAACACGATCACCTGACGGGGCCATTTGCGCTCAAGATAACTGCAATTCTCCTCGGGCCAGCAGGAGTAACTATCCTCTGCGACACCAGCACTGACCACCCAGACCCCTGGATTCCGACTTCCTGCAGAAGAAAAATATTCGACATCATCCATGGACTTTCACACCCCTCGGTACGCACCACTGCTCGCCTCCTGTCTGAAAAGTTCATCTGCCAGGGATCAAAAATGTCGCCCCGGAATGGGCGAAGACATGCATCAATTGCCAGAAAAGCAAGATAATCCGTCACAATGAATCGGAGATAGGTGATTTTCCCCAAGTGAAAAGACGTTTCGATCACATCCACATTGACGTCGTGGGACCTTGGCAGTCTTCAGGATCTGCTCACTACCAGCTGACAATCCTCGATCGCTCCACGAGGTGGTTGGAAGCATCACCGATGACCGAAGCTGCGACCCAAGCAAGCGCCGAAGCCCTTTTGTCAAGCTGGGTGAGCAGATTTGGCGTTCCTGACGACACAAAGACAGACAGAGTCCCCGTTTTCCTTTCAGGGATATGGCTCGCTCTAGCAAACCTAATGGGAACGACACTCCACAGCAGCACGGCATACAACCCCGCAGCAAACGGCATGGCGAGCTGCATCGACGGCGACTGGTAATCACGACTTCCTTGGGTACTTCTCGACCTTTGCACCGCCCCTCGCGCAGATGGCGAGCCATCGCCCGCTGAATAGGTTTACGGAGAGGTGCTTGCAGTTCCCGGCGAATTCTTTTCCACATCAACCGACGACACACAGCTGGATCATCGCAGGGACATCGCCATAAAGCTGAGGCCATGTCTTTAAACTTACCAGGACAGAACTAGGCATTTCAAACCGAGGAAATTGGACGACTACTGGTATGTTTTCGTCCATGTCCACATTCATCGACAGCCGCTAACGAAACCCTATCGAGCCCCCTACCGAGTAATCAAGAAAACGACGAAAGCCTTCCTTCTCGACGTGCATGGCCAAGAGGACTGGGTCTAAATAGACCGTGTGAAACCGGCGTTTCTCGAAGGAAGCGACACTGCCTCCGCGGGACCTGGCAGATCCAGAGCGCCACCTCAAAAGAAGGCGCCCAATGAAAAGAAAAACAACAAACGACGACGAGAGGTAGCGATCCATACGCCGACCGCCGAATCGCCCGTCCGTTCAAGAACAAGAGGAACCGTCTGACGCCCTAAAACGATACAAAGACAAGTCTCATCAGCCCTCTACGCCGCCTGATGTGTTGGGGGGAGGGGAGTACTTGTAAGGACATCGCTCCCTCCATCGTCCAGCATTCTCATCGAATTCTCCATTTCATTTAAATTCCCTTTTTGCCACACTGTGGATCACTGTATATATTTATTCCGCTCCCTCAGAACTACAATTTTATGTATTTTTCATTTCGCTACCTATTTCTATTGACTTGTATTTCAAGCATTTGTACATGTGAAAAAACACACATATTGTGGTGGTTAGTTCAAGCCAGATTGGCGCCTGCGCCCATGCTACTACTCCGTCCGCACCTTGTATTATATTCTCGTACATGTTTCAATAAACGGTCAGTTGTTGTTGGTGATACCTCGTCTCACTGTCCTTACAATATATATATATATATATATATATATATATATATATATATATATATATATATATATATATATATATATATATATGTATATATATATATATATATATATATATATATATATATATATATATATATATATATATATATATATATATAATATCATAGACTCCTTTAAGGAAGGACTGGAATGTCCCCTGCTCGGGGTTTTTAACTTGAGTCTGAAATATTAACTTGAGTCTGGACTAAAATGACTTCTAGAAGGGCTAGAAACACGTTCTCTGGATCAAAATGGGGGTTTTTGAGGATGGTGAGTTCAATAGTAACATTTTCAACACCACCTGGGGTCATCTTCAAGGTCTAAAGGTCATTTATCAAGGTCAAATTTGTGAATTTTGGTCATTTTTGCTCGTTTTTTGTGTGTATCTCATAAATGGTGAGAGATAGCTGATTATAATATGAGGCAAGTCTGCAGAGCTGTCCGAATTTAATATATATTGTCATATATCGTCCTTCAAGAAAGGAGTGGAACGTCCCCTGATCGGGGTTTTTAACTTGAGTCTGAAGGATTAACTTGAGTCCTGGACTAAAATGACTTCTAAGAAGAGCTAGAAACACGTTTTCTGAGTCAAAATGGGGGTTTTTGAGGACGGTGAGTTCAATAGTGACATTTTCAACACCACCTTGGGTCATCTTCATCATCTTCAAGGTCAAAAGGTCATATTTCAAGGTCAAAATAGTTCATTTTGGTAATTTTTACTCGTTTTTATGTGTAACTCATAGATGGTGAGGGATGGCCGATTATAATAAGAGGCAAGTCTGTAGTTCTGTCCAAATTTAATATATATTGTCAAATATTGTATTACTCAAACATTCCAAACAACCCCTAAAACAATGAAACACTAAAATAAGAAATTAAGAACGGTATTTCTCATCACAACAAAACTCAAAGACATTAACATTTGATTAGATGAACATCGCTAGATGGAGAGCTTTTCTTGCCTCCTGAGGCCTCTCGCAGCCTTTTCTTTGTCACTTATATTGAGAACCTGAGCTTTCAATAGAATGTTGGCTAAAGTCGTACATGCTGCATTATTAGTAGCTAAAGGTGCATCTACAAAAGATAACAATTCAGCAAAATGAAAGCGGCAATGCATTTTAGTCATGGCATGCAAATTATAGGCATTATGTACAAAAAAGACAGTTGAAATAGTTGGAACACTCAGTCCACCTCTATTCAAATGATCTAAGAACTCAGATGACACCTATTACAATATTTTTGAACAAGGTATCCAGCTAAATATACAACTTTATGCTTAAGGTTATCAGCAGACCTCAAGAGCTCCTGAGTGTCTTGAGGAGTGATCTCGTCAATAAGTTCACTTCGCTCATCTGGATTTATGGAAGAAGTACAATTCTTGTCGCAATCAAGCACACGAGAACTAGATTCTGGCATAATGTCATGCTTTAGAAGTGTCTGCAAATTTGTAACTTTTGCTGCAGCCATAATGTCAACTACATCAATGTAGAAGTTTCCACCACTTCTTTGCCTGGCTTGACCGAAAAACTTTTCCAAGGCTTCATCCGCAAATATAGCAGGAAGAACGTAGTCAAAGTCTTTCTCTGCCAGAAGCAATTTGGCAGCAGCCACATTATTACGTGTAGACACAATGAATGCTTCAGCAGTTTGCTTAGTTAACTTCAGCTTACGAGCACTACCTCCTTGCCATGTGCAGGTCGATATAATTTGGCAGGCGTCCTCCAACTTAGTGAAAGATGTACAGTCTGCTGTCCAAGGCTGTCTGGATTCGTCACGTAGATGTCTAGCTGAGAAACGGTCTTTCACATTCATCATCTTGAACCACTCACTCATTGTCTGGGTGAGAATGATGGTGCCTTCGCTGATGCCCAATGAATCCTTGAAGGTCTTTAAGGCAGTGACAGTCTTGTCATTGAACACCTGACATACTAAGGGTAAGCTCTGGCGTTGAAGGGGTTTGGGGAAAACAGAGGTGTGCGTCATCTTGGTTAAGCGAATAGGAGTAGCTCGGTGGATCTCATAAAGCTTCCGAATATCACTCTAGTAAGCTTTGAACTCATTACCATGTACAAGAAATGAGAGTGTCTGGCAATCAACAGTAATCCAGTTGTTACGAACATTTTTGAAGATGTGCACGTAGTCGTACACTAAGAACATAGATTGCTCTTGAATGGATAGCACTTGACAACTTCCAGGTCCTCCAAGTTTCGAATAAACACTGCGATTGGTATTGCAATTGTCACATGTCAAAGAAATCACAGTACCGCAAGCACCAACTACAGCTGAGGCAGGTTCAGTAAGAAGTTCACTCAGCTTATCGGCAGCTAGCTTTTTGCAGGGTAAAACGCGTAGAATATAGCGTGGGCCACCAAAATGGCAGGCAACTTCAACAACCATAGCATGTGAAGCAAGCATTTCATGGTCACTACCCGCTGCAACGTTTTGAGCATATCCTAGAACATGTCCTCCAGAAAATCGCAATGTCTCGATCAGCTTTACTTCATCAAACATTAGATTCACCAAACGCTGCTGCGGCTTAAGCTGGTCGAATAACGTTTTGAGGTTGGAGTCCTGCAGACTACTAGAAAGCACCTCTTTTATCTTTTTTGTTGATGGTAGAATGATTAAGCCAGATCGAGGAATCATTTTGTATGCACTGGGTGATATGTTGTGAAGCTGCATTGCGAATATCAGAGTCTCGGTATGAAATCGACGACCATCAGGAGGTTTGAACACAAGCCACAACTGTGACAGAATGAAGGTTAAATGAGGAAGCTTGTGTGCCTCAGTTATTTTGTAGAGCTGACTTATTATGTACTGAAGACTTTCCTGGCTTGTGTACTCATAGGTGTTTACCTGTTCCGTTATGGATCTAATCTGGGACCATTTTGAGAGCAAGCTGTTCTTTTGCAAAGGAAAAAGTCGTTTAGGCACCTCAATGCCATCTTTCTCAACTCTATTCAAGAATAGGAATCCAAAAGGTGAGTTGACTTGTTGTAGATGAAAGAACTGCTTGACAGTTTGTCCAGTAGCGTCAGTTCTTGATAGGTAGAGATCTTTCTGGTCTTTTATGAGGTTAAAACCAGGAAAATAGGAGCTAATTTTGGCGCAAAATTGGTCGAAATCTCGGATTTTGTCTGCAGCCTCAGCAGCTGCATGCACCTTTTTAGCTCTTGATTGTGATGTAGAAGATGATGTTGGGCGTGGGGCTCAGGTAACCAGATTCAAAGCTGATTTTGGTATTCCAGGAAATATAGATGGAGGTTGTTTGGGTCGCTTGCCACCCTTAACTGACACCCATTCACAATTGAAATGTGTCTCACAAATATATATCTCCTTCAAGCGTCTCAAGCTTTCTTTCTCATTCGGCATTGCCAATATCCCTCTCTCCCTCTCCTCAGGATCTTTTGGGAAGGATATGACTTTTACATAAGGTGTCCCATCATAGTTCCCTTTACAGCCAAAGCAGCTACAGTGACGTGGCATATTGTGAGATCACCAGCTGGACCGTTTCTATAACTAAAACAGAAACAAAACACATTAGTCAGTGAGATTTGAACAGAAAATGGGATTTGCACAGAAAACGAGATAAAAACAGGAAAAGTTGTGGGAGCAAAATGATCTTAAAATTTGAAAATACATAACATATGTCAATTTAAAAAAAAAAAATCAGGCATGAAGTCTCTCAGTCTCAAGTTAAAAACCCCGAGGTTCTGACGTTCCAGTCCTTCCTTAAAGGAGTCTATGATATATATATATATATATATATATATATATATATATATATATATATATATATATATATATGTATATGCATATTTATATATATATATATATATATATATATATATATATATATATATATATATATATATATATATATATATATCTATCTATCTATCTATCTATCTATATATATATATATATATATATATATATATATATATATACATATATATATATATATATATATATATATATATATATATATATATATATATATATATGTTAAGTGTGTGTGCGTGCATATATATATATATATATATATATATGTATATATATATATATATATATATATATATGTGTGTGTGTGTGTGTGTGTGTGTGTGTGTGTATGTATAAGGTATTGAAATATAACAGATAATATCAGAACTGAGAACCCCTTTGTTTTTTTTTCATACCCCAAGACCAAAGGAAGCGCCCTTAATAGTGTTCATCAAAATAAAAGAGATGTAGAATCCTTCGATTATAAAGTACCATATGGGTATTGTGAAAAAGTGTCCTTAGGACAAACAGGCAGTTTGCTATATCAAACGTTATCCGAACACAAGAGAAAACTCGGGGATCTTCGTTCACCTTATATACTTAGGGCATCAGATTAACCAGAACGAGTCGTCTTTGCTTTTCAATACTCCCTGTCCGTACAGGAAGAAAATCCTGGAATCAGCCATCATAAATCGATACAACACAATGAACGTATTCGGCGGCCAATGGAAAGCTCACACAATGGACAATATTCTTCTCAACTCTATCATTACGTAGATAATCCACGGAGATCGACCACCAGATTTGCAACAGAGGTCAAGACATCTTCCGATCGGCTCAACAATACGATGACGTACCTGGATGTATATAATTAAATTTGGCCAATCCTCCAGGAACTTATAACAACTGTAGAACAATTGAAAACACCCTTTTGCTTTCCTATATACACTATCACTTTCAAATTTATTATTCATTTTTGCTATACATCTTGAAGAGGGCCAATGTTTATTGTTCGAAATATAAATGATTTATTTTTATTTCCTGTTTCTTTTATGGATCTTTTTGAAAAAACATATGTACTGTATATATATATATATATATATATATATATATATATATATATATATATATATATATATGTGTGTGTGTGTGTGTGTGTATACATACATATATATATATATATATATATATATATATATATATATATATATATATATATATATATATATATATATATATATATATATATATATAAAGTTGAACGTGAACATTATCAAGTTTCATTTTCATATATTTTATCATATCATAATATAAAGAGAAGTCTTTTGTTTTAATTTTTAGGCACAGGTGATCTTATATATATATATATATATATATATATATATATATATATATATATATATATATATATATATATATATATATATATATATATATATATATATAAGAAATAACTATCGCCTAATTCCAATATTAGTTTTATTGTATTCAACATAAAAACAGAAGCAGCAAGCAATAAGGACATGTGGACAGAACAATCATTCTTACATTCAGTTGTTATAGATTAGCAGGTGACTCTGCATTATGATTGGACCTTCGCATTCATTCCAGGATCAATACATTAGAATACTAATCCTTTTTTCTTGTTTGTTAAGTGATTAGGAAACATTAAATCTAACTAATCTATATATTCCAACTTATGCTTTTCATTTACAAAGAAATACTGATGCTTTATCACCAAATGCCAGCGAGAATAGTTTCATATTAATTAGGTTTTATCTATTCTTTTCTAGGTGGTATCAATGCATTTGAAAGTGAAACATTATCGGTACGAGTGTTTGCTTTCGTTACACTTATAGATTAAGTCCCGTTACAGTATACCACAAATATTTTTTCTTAACTAGCGATTCTTGAAGGTTTTCACTGGTCTTCTACTCTTCAGGTGGTGAGCCCTTCGTTCCCCATGCTAGTAAAAAAGAAGCATGTTTTTGGCTGTACTTTTACACACCTTCTGCAACTAAAAACGATTATTATACGTATTATGTTGCTTTATTCTGTTTATATGCATTGCTGCCTTGGTGTCGGGTCTAAATTTCTAGGTCCTCTATCTATAATATTTTTCTTTATTTTTCAATAAATACATGCTGTAGCATGAAAAAAAAAACTTTATTAACTGGATAATTTTTCATGACAATGTTATTTATTTTTATTGATGGTTTTGGTTCAACTCAGAGGAATATATATTATATTCCAATTAAGACTTATATTCCATCTTATGACTGCCCAGAAAAAACCTCTGTCGCCACTGGTTTGGTCATTTCAAATATAAATGTTATCACCATCAAATAGATGTATGTCTTAAAAATCTAATACTGGTTTCTCCGGACTAATTTCCAACTGTGTATAATTCTTTGCTTGTCTTCAATACGGATATGAATTTGTGGACATATATTTTATTTCGTTATCATACATTATATATCTTATTTTCTGTCTTTACTACAAAATACCTTTATTTTCAAAAGAAAATTCTATTGCAAGATTAGGCTCCTTTATGGAAATGGCTGTCCGAATAATGTTTCAGTAATATATATCTTTCATGATGAGAAGATCAGTTACAGCTTCTTTGCTTTTAAATTAGTTACATTAGGGGAACCCAAAATCATTTTACGACAAAGTGTACATTTATGATAATCTATGAACTTTGTTTTTTTTTATATATATATATATATAAATATAGGTCTTCAGGAAACGGTTTAAAATATTATATTTGAAATAGTATGCTGAAAACCACATTCCTTTCATAATTATATGATTTAGCATACAGCATAGGTTTTATTTGTTATTTTAATACTTAAGATATCAGGATATAGAGATTTACCAAATTATGATTTCTAATAAGGCTACTCTTATAACACAATACCGACAGAATTTACTAGAACATAGTTTACAGTGTAGAATTCTATTAAAAAGATATATGACAAATGTTGTCGGTAATTAGGTAAATTGCATTGTGATGATCTTCACTTCCTCAAATCAAAGAGACAAACACAATCATTAGGGTGAATTTCCAGGCACTTAAAGTTGTTACATTTAGGAAAACTTTCAGAATTTACAAAGACTTTACAAGAATGAAGAGGAATGTTTGTCACAGCTTTCCACAGCTGGGAAAAATTTTAGGAACTTCTCGTGTGAGTCTCGCATTCATTTAGCATACATTTCACCCATTGATGAATCCTTTCTTGATCAGCATTCATATTTGTTATGGTTGTCTTAATTTTCCTTCATTCGTAAAATTGTTCATTTCCAATTCTCCAGTATTATGACTTTATTTTCTATTCAAAAGTCATTTGGTCCAGAGCTCATGATTTAACACTGAATGTATTATATCACTTTACTTCTTGAAAAAATAATTCCGACATATTTGCATCTTCAAACTAATTTTGATGGGCTGTTTTTCATCAAAGAAAAAATAGAGAACACGGTTTTAATTTGAAACTCCTTACCATTTGCCACTTTTATAGGATTTTCAAGTTTTATCTTGTGATCACTTAAAAAAAAAAACCTTTAGATAACCTTTTATAATAAGTATACATTAATATTCTCGTTTATACATGAGCAATATATTTTTGGAGTAAGCTTTTCCATATAAGTGCAATGAGAAAGAATATTCAGTATCTATAGCAATAAGCTTGTGAGCTGCAAAATTAAGAGGGAAAACTGTAATGTGCCTAAAAAAATTACCAGCTTAAACTTCTACAGTACTGTAATGTACTTAGTAATTTGGATGTAAAAAAAAAAAATCAGCACAACAATGATGAGAAAACAATTAATATTTTTTTTAGAAACCATGCATGAGCCAAATACTGCACAGACTCCAAAATATTTAGAACGATTCCAGAAGGCTAAAATCACTGGCTCAGCCCCCACTTTTACATATTATACAGCCTCTTCAACATTTATAACGCTTCCAGAACTAAAATTAATGCCAGATCTTTCCACGAATAGAATTAGAAAATTGATAGTCATTCATTAACAATTATTATGAAGGTCTTCGTCATTGAGCAGTTGAGACAGGTTTAGTTGAGACAGGTAGTTTTTTTTTTTTCAATATGACAACATTATTTAATATGTTGAGTAATGCAAATCCAATTCAA
>NC_090747.1:23477462-23482462 GCF_036898095.1 Palaemon carinicauda
TATATATATATATATATATATATATGTGTGTGTGTGTGTGTGTGTGTGTGTGTGTGTGTGTGTGTGTGTAGTTTAATTACTTAGATAGTTAGTAAAACAGTCGTTTGCATCTGCGCGCTGAACAAGCAATGAATACGAGTAATAGATATATTTGGGTATAGTGCTATTTTGTGTGTGTGTATTTGTATGTCTTTTTATGTACGTTTGTGCATGTTTGGAATAGAGAGAGAGAGAGAGAGAGAGAGAGAGAGAGAGAGAGAGAGAGAGAGAGAGAGAGAGAGAGATACTCCTTTCCAATACTTTTGATAATAGTAATTAATGTTTAGATCTCAATTGTATAATGCCATCCTTCTTGTGCGGGATTAATGAAATTCAAATAATAGCTTAATGTATTTCAACTCAGATTCAAGATTACTGCTTCCAATGAGCGAAGAAATAAGAACACATCTAAATAAAGTTTGTTGTGATAAAATCAGTAACATCAAGATTGTTCTTCAACAATGAACCTCAAATTTTACCCCTCCATAAGTGATTCTGACGTTAAAAAAATATCACTTCTGTTTTATTTTTATCTGAATTATGTCAACTCATTCTACATTATTAATTAATAGTATGACCAATCAAGTATGGTATAGAAGAAAAATCGGTTTTTAAAGGTATATAGATACTGAAAATCTTTTTTTTTTTTTTTTTTTTTTTTTTTTTTTTGAGATTCATTAAATAGTTCCATAAGGGTTTAATGGTCACTCATGAATGACAGAGGCAAAAGGCAGGGCAATACTTTAAAGACAGAATTCTCTCCATCAAGCTAAGATCAAGTAGGACTAGGCAATGGCTGCTGGTGACTAAGCATGCAGACCTATAGCCTCCCTCAAACCCCTAAACACTTGGTCATAATGTTTGTGATGTTGCAGACATACAAGAAACTATCGCCCCTAACCTGGTCTCGAATCCACATCCAACAGATTGCCATACATGGACATTTCAACAGGCTAACTCAAACCTATTTGTATGAAACTCATCTATAATTAGAAAATTTCAATGAAATTTGTGTCCATATCTTGATAACATGTGCATGTCAAAACCATGTTGGAGATGGTGCCCTTACTGAGGCTTAACATGATACTGAGAATTTTAGGCTTAGTTAATGGCCCAAGGGAATTTTCTCATTAGTAGGTAGTATATTGGTCAGGAACCTAGTCACCCGTTGAGATACTACCGCTAAAGAGTTATGGGGTCTTTAGAATGGCCAGGGAGTACTACACTGGATCCTTTTCTCTGGATACGGTTCATTTTCCCTTTGCCTACACATACATCGAATAGTTTGGCCTATTCTCTTACACATACATCGAATATTTTGGCCTATTCTTTTACACATACATCGAATAGTTTGGCCTATTCTTTACACATTCTCCTCTGTCCTCATACACCTGACAACAATGAGGTTACCAAAAAAAAATCTTCTTACTTAACTGTAATTATTCAGTGGGAACTTTTCTTTTTGTAACGGTAGAAGAGACTCTTTAGCTATGGTAAGCAGCTCTCCTGGGAGTACACTCCAAAATCTAAACATTGTTCTCTAGTAGAGATAGTGCCATATCCTCTGTACCATGGTCTTCCACTGTCTTTTGCGTTAGAGTTCTCTTGCTTTGGGGCACACTTGGCCACACTTTTTATCTAGTTTCTCTTCCTCTCGGTTTCTTAAAGTGATTATAGTTTATATAGGGAATGTTTATTTGAATCTTGTTGCTCTTCTTAAAATATTTAATTTTTCTTTGTTTCCTTTCCTCACTGAACTATTTTCCTTGATGTAGCTCCTGGGCTTATAGCATCCCGCTTTTCCAACTGGGGTTTTAGCTAAGCAAGAAATAATAATGATAATAATAATAATAATAATAATAATAATTATGATAATAATAACAATAATAATAATAATGATAATAATAATGGGGAAGCTAAGTTAATCAAATAAAAACTCATAATCATCATTTTGATATCTACTCTAGAAATTTAAATGAAATGAACAAAGAAATAGAATAAAGTTTGATTAAATAAAACCATACGTAAAATTGGAAATAAATCAAAAGTATTTCTTTTGAGAAATACAAGAAATGTCATATGAACTTATCCATTTTCAAATTAAGAAGGCCAGGACCTGAACACCCATGAATGCCATTATTAGTCTATTTTTGCATAAAAAGAATACATTGAAAAGAATTCTTCTGTATGAGAGAGAGAGAGAGAGAGAGAGAGAGAGAGAGAGAGAGAGAGAGAGAGAGAGAGAGAGAGAGATAATTTTAATCATATGAAAAAATATATATTCCCTGTCCTCAAAAATTGACATTTTCCGTCAAAATTCTACAGTAACGCCAGTTTGACTGCTAAGCAGAATGGAGTTGCTATATTACACGCGATATTAGATACTAAATAATGTACAATTTATAAATTGTCAAGGCAGCATTATTTTCCTGGCTGCATTACCAAAACCCTTAAGTTTTGTAGCATTTATTCATAAATTCTATCGTATCTAAGTTTTATTTAGATTTTGATAAAAGTTAAACTGATTTATGTAGATATGGACATTAAAACTTTAATAAAAAAAAAAAAAAAAAACTATTTACTTTCGGTATTCAAATTCAAAATCTTGATAAGAGTATTTTTTTCGTAACTATTAAAAATAATAATTCTAATAAAATAATTTTGCTGAATATTTATTCAATTCAAGTTATCACATGTCGCTCAAATCTTATCATTTCAAACTATCCATTCCAGTAATTTCTAATACATTTCCCTTGTGATTGTTTCCTGACTTCATGATACATTTCCTCAATAATCAATCAGAAACAATCCTCTAATGTCCGCATTTCCCTTCCCCTATTAAATGTATTGTACATGTGCTACCTCTCTTGATTCCACTATTCTGTTACTCACTTTTCCGCATATCGGATTTTGACTGATTAATGCTGCATTAGCTGTAACATTTGCCTTTATCAAAGATATAAGCTTCAAGTCAGGTTCGTATGAAATTCAAATTAAACACCAGACTAATTTAAGTAAGTTTAGTCTTTGGCAACCTACACTCTCTTATTTCTATGTATCAGTCCATATTCTGTTCACATATTCAAACTACTGTAGAACGCAGTATGGAGAATATAATATTTCTACGGACTCTGCTACGTTCATCTCTTAACGCCTGAAACTACAGTGCTGGTACTTTAGATCTGCACTCTTAGACTGAAGGGAAACAAATACAAAACAAAATCTTAAAACTATATTTCTTAATACTAAAACAATCACTTGATACTAAAAAATCAACAATCATAGACCATAACCAAAAATAATCACAATTTAGTAATACAATCCTAATCTACTATAATTGGAAAGCACAAAACTTAAAACTAAAATTCACTTCAACCACAATAATTATCATATATTATTCTGAGTGGACACTTTCGTCCATACAAAGGGCAGCAGTCTTAAATAGCCCACTACCACAACTTTGCAGTAACCGGAACACTGACAACTAGTAATACACAATTCCATTAATCATCATCATCATCATCATCATCAATAAGCTAAACAATTCCTTTAACCGGAATGTATCGTTACAGCATCTATATCATAAATATCCACAGAGCAATCCAATCAGGTCCTTAAACAGTCCAGGTCATCAATATTTCATTCCATATTCAAGGAAAAATCTCTCCAAAGGAGGAATTACGGTTGTTGAAATATAAAATCACTTCCACACTGGTAAATATATACAATAATCCACAATTCAAATCACACAGAACTGACGCTTATGCAGTCAAATCAAAAGCCATATACCCCAGACGTTCACCACTGTTGTAACCTAGCTAAAAACATAAACAAACAATCTCATTTATACCAACAGTGTTTCTTACAACAAACAATCAATACACTAGCTACCTTTCGCTCGCTGACACAATCTCTCTCTCTCTCTCTCTCTCTCTCTCTCTCTCTCTCTCTCTCTCTCTCTCTCTCTCTCTCTCTCTCTCTCTCTCTCTGGATTTGGCAAACAAAAAATAAATAAAAATAATGCAAAAATAAATCCTACACATCAGTATGTCGTTTTGAACAATAAACTACGTAGCGTAATCATGTGAAAAAAAAATATTTCCTTGTTATATTTATCCTGATAATGATTCCAATTTATTTCTATATACGTTTCTGTGGTGTTTTTTTATGTTAAATATCTTTTAGAAGAAAATAAAACTTTTGGAAGTGGCTTTCTTGTCACTCACCTATATTGAGAATTGTCCGAATGTGTGCTTGTTTTATCGTCTGATGCATCTTTTGTCTGTTCAAAACAAATTGTTAAATATCGAATTATGAAAAGACTGTTTTTTCAATACTCATGATATAAATTTAGATTGTACTGCATTTAAAAAGAACTGAGTATATTAATTAAGCTAACGATTTTGTCACTATTAGAAATATATTTCAGTAACTTTCTTCATAAGAGTGTACCTCTCACCGTATCATGCTTTGAATCTCTTTCTAGTGTTAATGATGAAGGGGATATGTTGTTTTGCCTTGACAAAATTTTATACTAAACTTTGATTTTATATAAAGAGTATGTTTTTTGCTAAAAAGGATTGCACTATTGAATTATAAAGAAAAAAAGTCACTACTGGTGTACATCCTCTAATTTTGGTTTCTCTATCACCTATTTCATAAAGATATCTCAATCTGATCCGGTTGATCTATTTATTGTGTCATGAGTTCAATACCTACATTTGCTTTTCTCCATTGTAAATTTATTTCCCTTTAAGTGATCTTTTTAGTCAGCTGTTAGTTAGCCAGTATTATTATGATCCTGATATAAGTTTTTAATTACAATGGTATCGTATTTGCCTAACTGCATTTTCTGGAGATAATCACCTCTTCCCTAGTTTACAATCTCCAATGTTCTACAGAAGTCCCTTGATTGTGGCCAGGAAGTTCGTATGATTGGCCTTCATTGACTGTCATAGATA
>NC_090747.1:23492022-23507022 GCF_036898095.1 Palaemon carinicauda
ACGAATGAGTAAAAATTGTTACCCACCTACGACTTCAGTTATGCTAAGAAAAGAGGAGAGGCAGAGATATTAGAGTTTAAAGAAGGAACAAGCCGTTTGATATATAATGACTCAAGGGTAGTTAGAAATTCGCTTTGTTTTGTCCCACCAATAATTTTAAGTGTTTTTTGTTTACTTGTATTTTGCACATGGCGCATGGATTCCTTATATTCGAAAATTCTGGGTTACCAAGTCTCTGACCAGTTCTAAAGCTGTATCCCATATGGCTACAGTATCTCACCTGCAACAACCTTCGGCAAGATCCAACATAGATACCGGGACATCCCGGGCACTTGAATTTATAAATTATGTTGGACCTCATGAAGGTCTGCAGTTTGTCTTTGTAGCCAAAAAATACATTAATTTTGAGTGGATTGATTGGGATTAGTTTGATGTTGAGGCAGCCGAACTCTTTTTCTATTATTTTCTTAAGTTTGATGGAAAACTTGTTGTCAGATAAGTAAGGAATTGTAGCGAAAATATTTTTCTTTTTGACATTATACGATGGTATTGTAGTGGAGAAATGTCGTAAAAGGAGCTTGTTTATAACCTTATGAACCATACTTTCAGGGTAAGAGTTTTGCTTGAAAAAATTAACTAAAAATAAAATCTCCTTATGAAAGAGTGACCAGCTTGAGGAATAACGCAGCGCCCTATAAACAAGTGTGTATATAGTATTAGTTTAAAATTAAAAAAACAGGAACTATAAAAATGGTTGGCAAGGCCAGTGTATGTCTTTTTTCGATACACAGTTGTAATAAATTCACCATTGTCTCTGCTTACGTTAATGTCTTAAAAAAGGTAGAGAGTTGTTGTTCTCTTTTTCTATAGTGAACTTCATATTTTGGTGTTGAATATTTATATGGTTTAAAAACATTTCGCTATGCCATGGCTGTTTAAATAACACAAAAGTATCATCAACATATCTTCTATAATACACTGGCTTAAAAGTGTCTGGACAACTATTTAAAAAATTTTCTTCAAAAGATGACATAAAAATATTTGCAAACAAGGGACCTAACGGAGAACCCATGGCAACTCCATCGACCTGCGAATAGAGTTGGCCATTAAAAACAAACATGGAGTCTTGCACAGCAAGCTCAAGGAAAGTCTTAAAATAATGTCTGTTTAAAACCATGAAAAATAACTTGATCGTCATAAAAAATTTTATCTAAAATAATATTAATTGTTTCATTTAGTGGCACATTTGTAAAAAGAGATTCTACATCAAAACTTGTCATATGTAGATCACCATCTTGTAAAATTATTTGTTGCTGAAACTCCCAGCCATTTTTTAGTGAGAACTGATTGCACGAGAAATCACTGAGCAAAGAGACAAGGTGTTTTGATATTGTATAAGACGGGTTGTTATAGGCTGCCATAATGGGTCTGATTGGAACTCCTTCCTTATGTATCTTTGGTAGTCCATATAAAATGCTAAAAGAAGAACCTGTCACAAAAGTTTCTGATACGTTATTTCATTTAAAATACCTTCATTTTTTAGTTTTCTCAAAAATCTGTTAATTTTGTCTTCTTTTTGTAAATGTCCAAAAAATTTGGTTCACCATGTAACTTAAATTTAGTTTGGTCTGCAAGAATGTTATTAACCTTATCAATATAGTCTGATTTATTGAGCAGTACAACACCTTTACCCTTATCTGGTTTACAAATAACCAAACTATCTCGTTTGCCTAGTTTTTGTAGGATACTCAAATCCTCTTTCCTGAAAAACGGTGTCCAAGACACTCTCAACTTAGTGTAAGTTTTATGTAAAAGGAAAGACAACTTATGTTGCAAACCACTGAGGTCATTGATCAAATTTAAACCCTTGAGTCGTTGAAAAAGCATTTCGAAAGGAAAGTAGAAGTCTGCCTACTTAGGTCTGTAGGAGGGTAAATTGAAATCCAACCCAAATGATAACAAAAACTCTTCTCTTTTGGAGAGAACATAGTTAGATAAATCAAAAATACAACAGTTTCTCTTATTAAAATTAGGAGTAACAACACCTAGTGCTTTCAGTTTCTTTTGATGACGTAGTTGTACAGACGAGACATAATCATTTACAAAATCATTAAAAAGTTTCTGATAAATAAAACAGTCAATAAAAGATAAATCCTGAAAAAGTTGTTCTCGAAGGCGACAAATATTAGTACTTGTATTTTCAATAAGTTTCTGCTTCGTCTCAATCTCCTTCTTAAGTAGTTCGTCCAAGGCATTTCTGTAAAATTCGGTGTGATATAACGAGGTCTTGTAGAGCCTGAACCGAACAAACTTGGGGTGTACTCCATTTAAAAGACAATACTGCAGGAAATCCAAATCACACTTGGCTTTCTCTTCTTTCAAGGTCGATTTCTCCAGTTTTCTCGAGGTGGTCAGGGTCACTGGTGGATAGCGATGTTGGAGGAGTTGCGAAAAGTGCTGAAAACGGCGACATCTCAGCTTAAACGCGAAGAGAAAGACGAAAAGAAGTCGATGCAACATCGGGGACGTATCCAGGAATTACAGGTGAAGATATAATATTTGGTGTGCAGCAGGGTCCAAAAAACATCAGTTAAAAGGCCATAATTTATTTAGAGACGTTTCGAACATTGCAATGTTCATTATCAATCTGTAAAAGATAATATAAAATTCTTAAAATTTGTACAATAATTTAAAACAAAATAGTAAAAGAGTATTAAAACATTATTGATTTTATAACGGAAAATCGTAAAAAATCTAAAACAGTAAAACAAAAGAGAACCAGTGCTCACCAGACCATCCATAGGAAAAGGTGAAGAACGAATGAGTAAAAATTGTTACCCACCTACGACTTCAGTTATGCTAAGAAAAGAGGAGAGGCAGAGATATTAGAGTTTAAAGAAGGAACAAGCCGTTTGATATATAATGACTCAAGGGTAGTTAGAAATTCGCTTTGTTTTGTCCCACCAATAATTTTAAGTGTTTTTTGTTTACTTGTATTTTGCACATGGCGGCATGATTCCTTATATTCGAAAATTCTGGGTTACCAAGTCTCTGACCAGTTCTAAAGCTGTATCCCATATGGCTACAGTATCTCACCTGCAACAACCTTCGGCAAGATCCAACATAGATACCGGGACATCCCGGGCACTTGAATTTATAAATTATGTTGGACCTCATGAAGGTCTGCAGTTTGTCTTTGTAGCCAAAAAATACATTAATTTTGAGTGGATTGATTGGGATTAGTTTGATGTTGAGGCAGCCGAACTCTTTTTCTATTATTTTCTTAAGTTTGATGGAAAACTTGTTGTCAGATAAGTAAGGAATTGTAGCGAAAATATTTTTCTTTTTGACATTATACGATGGTATTGTAGTGGAGAAATGTCGTAAAAGGAGCTTGTTTATAACCTTATGAACCATACTTTCAGGGTAAGAGTTTTGCTTGAAAAAATTAACTAAAAATAAAATCTCCTTATGAAAGAGTGACCAGCTTGAGGAATAACGCAGCGCCCTATAAACAAGTGTGTATATAGTATTTAGTTTAAAATTAAAAAAACAGGAACTATAAAAATGGTTGGCAAGGCCAGTGTATGTCTTTTTTCGATACACAGTTGTAATAAATTCACCATTGTCTCTGCTTACGTTAATGTCTAAAAAAGGTAGAGAGTTGTTGTTCTCTTTTTCTATAGTGAACTTCATATTTTGGTGTTGAATATTTATATGGTTTAAAAACATTTCGCTATGCCATGGCTGTTTAAATAACACAAAAGTATCATCAACATATCTTCTATAATACACTGGCTTAAAAGTGTCTGGACAACTATTTAAAAAATTTTCTTCAAAAGATGACATAAAAATATTTGCAAACAAGGGACCTAACGGAGAACCCATGGCAACTCCATCGACCTGCGAATAGAGTTGGCCATTAAAAACAAACATGGAGTCTTGCACAGCAAGCTCAAGGAAAGTCTTAAAATAATGTCTGTTAAAACCATGAAAAATAACTTGATCGTCATAAAAAATTTTATCTAAAATAATATTAATTGTTTCATTTAGTGGCACATTTGTAAAAAGAGATTCTACATCAAAACTTGTCATATGTAGATCACCATCTTGTAAAATTATTTGTTGCTGAAACTCCCAGCCATTTTTTAGTGAGAACTGATTGCACGAGAAATCACTGAGCAAAGAGACAAGGTGTTTTGATATTGTATAAGACGGGTTGTTATAGGCTGCCATAATGGGTCTGATTGGAACTCCTTCCTTATGTATCTTTGGTAGTCCATATAAAATGCTAAAAGAAGAACCTGTCACAAAAAGTTTCTGATACGTTATTTCATTTAAAATACCTTCATTTTTTAGTTTTCTCAAAAATCTGTTAATTTTGTCTTCTTTTTTGTAAATGTCCAAAAAAATTGGTTCACCATGTAACTTAAATTTAGTTTGGTCTGCAAGAATGTTATTAACCTTATCAATATAGTCTGATTTATTGAGCAGTACAACACCTTTACCCTTATCTGGTTTACAAATAACCAAACTATCTCGTTTGCCTAGTTTTTGTAGGATACTCAAATCCTCTTTCCTGAAAAACGGTGTCCAAGACACTCTCAACTTAGTGTAAGTTTTATGTAAAAGGAAAGACAACTTATGTTGCAAACCACTGAGGTCATTGATCAAATTTAAACCCTTGAGTCGTTGAAAAAGCATTTCGAAAGGAAAGTAGAAGTCTGCATACTTAGGTCTGTAGGAGGGTAAATTGAAATCCAACCCAAATGATAACAAAAACTCTTCTCTTTTGGAGAGAACATAGTTAGATAAATTAAAAATACAACAGTTTCTCTTATTAAAATTAGGAGTAACAACACCTAGTGCTTTCAGTTTCTTTTGATGACGTAGTTGTACAGACGAGACATAATCATTTACAAAATCATTAAAAAGTTTCTGATAAATAAAACAGTCAATAAAAGATAAATCCTGAAAAAGTTGTTCTCGAAGGCGACAAATATTAGTACTTGTATTTTCAATAAGTTTCTGCTTCGTCTCAATCTCCTTCTTAAGTAGTTCGTCCAAGGCATTTCTGTAAAATTCGGTGTGATATAACGAGGTCTTGTAGAACCTGAACCGAACAAACTTGGGGTGTACTCCATTTAAAAGACAATACTGCAGGAAATCCAAATCACACTTGGCTTTCTCTTCTTTCAAGGTCGATTTCTCCAGTTTTCTCGAGGTGGTCAGGGTCACTGGTGGATAGCGATGTTGGAGGAGTTGCGAAAAGTGCTGAAAACGGCGACATCTCAGCTTAAACGCGAAGAGAAAGACGAAAAGAAGTCGATGCAACATCGGGGACGTATCCAGGAATTACAGGTGAAGATATAATATTTGGTGTGCAGCAGGGTCCAAAAAACATCAGTTAAAAGGCCATAATTTATTTAGAGACGTTTCGAACATTGCAATGTTCATTATCAATCTGTAAAAGATAATATAAAATTCTTAAAATTTGTACAATAATTTAAAACAAAATAGTAAAAGAGTATTAAAACATTATTGATTTTATAACGGAAAATCGTAAAAAATCTAAAACAGTAAAACAAAAGAGAACCAGTGCTCACCAGACCATCCATAGGAAAAGGTGAAGAACGAATGAGTAAAAATTGTTACCCACCTACGACTTCAGTTATGCTAAGAAAAGAGGAGAGGCAGAGATATTAGAGTTTAAAGAAGGAACAAGCCGTTTGATATATAATGACTCAAGGGTAGTTAGAAATTCGCTTTGTTTTGTCCCACCAATAATTTTAAAGTGTTTTTTGTTTACTTGTATTTTGCACATGGCGGCATGATTCCTTATATTCGAAAATTCTGGGTTACCAAGTCTCTGACCAGTTCTAAAGCTGTATCCCATATGGCTACAGTATCTCACCTGCAACAACCTTCGGCAAGATCCAACATAGATACCGGGACATCCCGGGCACTTGAATTTATAAATTATGTTGGACCTCATGAAGGTCTGCAGTTTGTCTTTGTAGCCAAAAAATACATTAATTTTGAGTGGATTGATTGGGATTAGTTTGATGTTGAGGCAGCCGAACTCTTTTTCTATTATTTTCTTAAGTTTGATGGAAAACTTGTTGTCAGATAAGTAAGGAATTGTAGCGAAAATATTTTTCTTTTTGACATTATACGATGGTATTGTAGTGGAGAAATGTCGTAAAAGGAGCTTGTTTATAACCTTATGAACCATACTTTCAGGGTAAGAGTTTTGCTTGAAAAAATTAACTAAAAATAAAATCTCCTTATGAAAGAGTGACCAGCTTGAGGAATAACGCAGCGCCCTATAAACAAGTGTGTATATAGTATTTAGTTTAAAATTAAAAAAACAGGAACTATAAAAATGGTTGGCAAGGCCAGTGTATGTCTTTTTTCGATACACAGTTGTAATAAATTCACCATTGTCTCTGCTTACGTTAATGTCTAAAAAAGGTAGAGAGTTGTTGTTCTCTTTTTCTATAGTGAACTTCATATTTTGGTGTTGAATATTTATATGGTTTAAAAACATTTCGCTATGCCATGGCTGTTTAAATAACACAAAAGTATCATCAACATATCTTCTATAATACACTGGCTTAAAAGTGTCTGGACAACTATTTAAAAAATTTTCTTCAAAAGATGACATAAAAATATTTGCAAACAAGGGACCTAACGGAGAACCCATGGCAACTCCATCGACCTGCGAATAGAGTTGGCCATTAAAAACAAACATGGAGTCTTGCACAGCAAGCTCAAGGAAAGTCTTAAAATAATGTCTGTTAAAACCATGAAAAATAACTTGATCGTCATAAAAAATTTTATCTAAAATAATATTAATTGTTTCATTTAGTGGCACATTTGTAAAAAGAGATTCTACATCAAAACTTGTCATATGTAGATCACCATCTTGTAAAATTATTTGTTGCTGAAACTCCCAGCCATTTTTTAGTGAGAACTGATTGCACGAGAAATCACTGAGCAAAGAGACAAGGTGTTTTGATATTGTATAAGACGGGTTGTTATAGGCTGCCATAATGGGTCTGATTGGAACTCCTTCCTTATGTATCTTTGGTAGTCCATATAAAATGCTAAAAGAAGAACCTGTCACAAAAAGTTTCTGATACGTTATTTCATTTAAAATACCTTCATTTTTTAGTTTTCTCAAAAATCTGTTAATTTTGTCTTCTTTTTTGTAAATGTCCAAAAAATTTGGTTCACCATGTAACTTAAATTTAGTTTGGTCTGCAAGAATGTTATTAACCTTATCAATATAGTCTGATTTATTGAGCAGTAAAGGTGTTGTACTGCTCAATAAATCAGACTATATTGATATGGTTAATAACATTCTTGCAGACCAAACTAAATTTAAGTTACATGGTGAACCAAATTTTTTGGACATTTACAAAAAAGAAGACAAAATTAACAGATTTTTGAGAAAACTAAAAAATGAAGGTATTTTAAATGAAATAACGTATCAGAAACTTTTTGTGACAGGTTCTTCTTTTAGCATTTTATATGGACTACCAAAGATACATAAGGAAGGAGTTCCAATCAGACCCATTATGGCAGCCTATAACAACCCGTCTTATACAATATCAAAACACCTTGTCTCTTTGCTCAGTGATTTCTCGTGCAATCAGTTCTCACTAAAAAATGGCTGGGAGTTTCAGCAACAAATAATTTTACAAGATGGTGATCTACATATGACAAGTTTTGATGTAGAATCTCTTTTTACAAATGTGCCACTAAATGAAACAATTAATATTATTTTAGATAAAATTTTTTATGACGATCAAGTTATTTTTCATGGTTTTAACAGACATTATTTTAAGACTTTCCTTGAGCTTGCTGTGCAAGACTCCATGTTTGTTTTTAATGGCCAACTCTATTCGCAGGTCGATGGAGTTGCCATGGGTTCTCCGTTAGGTCCCTTGTTTGCAAATATTTTTATGTCATCTTTTGAAGAAAATTTTTTAAATAGTTGTCCAGACACTTTTAAGCCAGTGTATTATAGAAGATATGTTGATGATACTTTTGTGTTATTTAAACAGCCATGGCATAGCGAAATGTTTTTAAACCATATAAATATTCAACACCAAAATATGAAGTTCACTATAGAAAAAGAGAACAACAACTCTCTACCTTTTTTAGACATTAACGTAAGCAGAGACAATGGTGAATTTATTACAACTGTGTATCGAAAAAAGACATACACTGGCCTTGCCAACCATTTTTATAGTTCCTGTTTTTTTAATTTTAAACTAAATACTATATACACACTTGTTTATAGGGCGCTGCGTTATTCCTCAAGCTGGTCATTCTTTCATAAGGAGATTTTATTTTTAGTTAATTTTTTCAAGCAAAACTCTTACCCTGAAAGTATGGTTCATAAGGTTATAAACAAGCTCCTTTTACGACATTTCTCCACTACAATACCATCGTATAATGTCAAAAAGAAAAATATTTTCGCTACAATTCCTTACTTATCTGACAACAAGTTTTCCATCAAACTTAAGAAAATAATAGAAAAAGAGTTCGGCTGCCTCAACATCAAACTAATCCCAATCAATCCACTCAAAATTAATGTATTTTTTGGCTACAAAGACAAACTGCAGACCTTCATGAGGTCCAACATAATTTATAAATTCAAGTGCCCAGGATGTCCCGGTATCTATGTTGGATCTTGCCGAAGGTTGTTGCAGGTGAGATACTGTAGCCATATGGGATACAGCTTTAGAACTGGTCAGAGACTTGGTAACCCAGAATTTTCGAATATAAGGAATCATGCCGCCATGTGCAAAATACAAGTAAACAAAAAACACTTTAAAATTATTGGTGGGACAAAACAAAGCGAATTTCTAACTACCCTTGAGTCATTATATATCAAACGGCTTGTTCCTTCTTTAAACTCTAATATCTCTGCCTCTCCTCTTTTCTTAGCATAACTGAAGTCGTAGGTGGGTAACAATTTTTACTCATTCGTTCTTCACCTTTTCCTATGGATGGTCTGGTGAGCACTGGTTCTCTTTTGTTTTACTGTTTTAGATTTTTTACGATTTTCCGTTATAAAATCAATAATGTTTTAATACTCTTTTACTATTTTGTTTTAAATTATTGTACAAATTTTAAGAATTTTATATTATCTTTTACAGATTGATAATGAACATTGCAATGTTCGAAACGTCTCTAAATAAATTATGGCCTTTTAACTGATGTTTTTTGGACCCTGCTGCACACCAAATATTATATCTTCACCTGTAATTCCTGGATACGTCCCCGATGTTGCATCGACTTCTTTTCGTCTTTCTCTTCGCGTTTAAGCTGAGATGTCGCCGTTTTCAGCACTTTTCGCAACTCCTCCAACATCGCTATCCACCAGTGACCCTGACCACCTCGAGAAAACTGGAGAAATCGACCTTGAAAGAAGAGAAAGCCAAGTGTGATTTGGATTTCCTGCAGTATTGTCTTTTAAATGGAGTACACCCCAAGTTTGTTCGGTTCAGGTTCTACAAGACCTCGTTATATCACACCGAATTTTACAGAAATGCCTTGGACGAACTACTTAAGAAGGAGATTGAGACGAAGCAGAAACTTATTGAAAATACAAGTACTAATATTTGTCGCCTTCGAGAACAACTTTTTCAGGATTTATCTTTTATTGACTGTTTTATTTATCAGAAACTTTTTAATGATTTTGTAAATGATTATGTCTCGTCTGTACAACTACGTCATCAAAAGAAACTGAAAGCACTAGGTGTTGTTACTCCTAATTTTAATAAGAGAAACTGTTGTATTTTTAATTTATCTAACTATGTTCTCTCCAAAAGAGAAGAGTTTTTGTTATCATTTGGGTTGGATTTCAATTTACCCTCCTACAGACCTAAGTATGCAGACTTCTACTTTCCTTTCGAAATGCTTTTTCAACGACTCAAGGGTTTAAATTTGATCAATGACCTCAGTGGTTTGCAACATAAGTTGTCTTTCCTTTTACATAAAACTTACACTAAGTTGAGAGTGTCTTGGACACCGTTTTTCAGGAAAGAGGATTTGAGTATCCTACAAAAACTAGGCAAACGAGATAGTTTGGTTATTTGTAAACCAGATAAGGGTAAAGGTGTTGTACTGCTCAATAAATCAGACTATATTGATAAGGTTAATAACATTCTTGCAGACCAAACTAAATTTAAGTTACATGGTGAACCAATTTTTTTGGACATTTACAAAAAAGAAGACAAAATTAACAGATTTTTGAGAAAACTAAAAAATGAAGGTATTTTAAATGAAATAACGTATCAGAAACTTTTTGTGACAGGTTCTTCTTTTAGCATTTTATATGGACTACCAAAGATACATAAGGAAGGAGTTCCAATCAGACCCATTATGGCAGCCTATAACAACCCGTCTTATACAATATCAAAACACCTTGTCTCTTTGCTCAGTGATTTCTCGTGCAATCAGTTCTCACTAAAAAATGGCTGGGAGTTTCAGCAACAAATAATTTTACAAGATGGTGATCTACATATGACAAGTTTTGATGTAGAATCTCTTTTTACAAATGTGCCACTAAATGAAACAATTAATATTATTTTAGATAAAATTTTTTATGACGATCAAGTTATTTTTCATGGTTTTAACAGACATTATTTTAAGACTTTCCTTGAGCTTGCTGTGCAAGACTCCATGTTTGTTTTTAATGGCCAACTCTATTCGCAGGTCGATGGAGTTGCCATGGGTTCTCCGTTAGGTCCCTTGTTTGCAAATATTTTTATGTCATCTTTTGAAGAAAATTTTTTAAATAGTTGTCCAGACACTTTTAAGCCAGTGTATTATAGAAGATATGTTGATGATACTTTTGTGTTATTTAAACAGCCATGGCATAGCGAAATGTTTTTAAACCATATAAATATTCAACACCAAAATATGAAGTTCACTATAGAAAAAGAGAACAACAACTCTCTACCTTTTTTAGACATTAACGTAAGCAGAGACAATGGTGAATTTATTACAACTGTGTATCGAAAAAAGACATACACTGGCCTTGCCAACCATTTTTATAGTTCCTGTTTTTTTAATTTTAAACTAAATACTATATACACACTTGTTTATAGGGCGATGCGTTATTCCTCAAGCTGGTCACTCTTTCATAAGGAGATTTTATTTTTAGTTAATTTTTTCAAGCAAAACTCTTACCCTGAAAGTATGGTTCATAAGGTTATAAACAAGCTCCTTTTACGACATTTCTCCACTACAATACCATCGTATAATGTCAAAAAGAAAAATATTTTCGCTACAATTCCTTACTTATCTGACAACAAGTTTTCCATCAAACTTAAGAAAATAATAGAAAAAGAGTTCGGCTGCCTCAACATCAAACTAATCCCAATCAATCCACTCAAAATTAATGTATTTTTTGGCTACAAAGACAAACTGCAGACCTTCATGAGGTCCAACATAATTTATAAATTCAAGTGCCCGGGATGTCCCGGTATCTATGTTGGATCTTGCCGAAGGTTGTTGCAGGTGAGATACTGTAGCCATATGGGATACAGCTTTAGAACTGGTCAGAGACTTGGTAACCCAGAATTTTCGAATATAAGGAATCATGCCGCCATGTGCAAAATACAAGTAAACAAAAAACACTTAAAATTATTGGTGGGACAAAACAAAGCGAATTTCTAACTACCCTTGAGTCATTATATATCAAACGGCTTGTTCCTTCTTTAAACTCTAATATCTCTGCCTCTCCTCTTTTCTTAGCATAACTGAAGTCGTAGGTGGGTAACAATTTTTACTCATTCGTTCTTCACCTTTTCCTATGGATGGTCTGGTGAGCACTGGTTCTCTTTTGTTTTACTGTTTTAGATTTTTTACGATTTTCCGTTATAAAATCAATAATGTTTTAATACTCTTTTACTATTTTGTTTTAAATTATTGTACAAATTTTAAGAATTTTATATTATCTTTTACAGATTGATAATGAACATTGCAATGTTCGAAACGTCTCTAAATAAATTATGGCCTTTTAACTGATGTTTTTTGGACCCTGCTGCACACCAAATATATATATATATATATATATATATATATATATATATATATATATATATATATATATATATATATATATATATATATATAATATATATATATATATATATATATATATATATATATATATATATATAAGAAATAACTATCGCCTAATTCCAATATTAGTTTCATTGTATTCAACATAAAAACAGAAGCAGCAAGCAATAAGGACATGTGGACAGAACAATCATTCTTACATTCAGTTGTTATAGATTAGCAGGTGACTCTGCATTATGATTGGACTTTTGCATTCATTCCAGGATCAATACATTAGAATACTAATCCTTTTTTCTTGTTTGTTAAGTGATTAGGAAACATTAAATCTAACTAATCTATATATTCCAACTAATGCTTTTCATTTACAAAGAAATACTGATGCTTTATCACCAAATGCCTGCGAGAATAGTTTCATATTAATTAGGTTTTATCTATTCTTTTCTAGGTGGTATCAATGCATTTGAAAGTGAAACATTATCGGTACGAGTGTTTGCTTTCGTTACACTTATAGATTAAGTCCCGTTACAGTATACCACAAATATTTTTTCTTAACTAGCGATTCTTGAAGGTTTTCACTGGTCTTCTACTCTTCAGGTGGTGAGCCCTTCGTTCCCCATGCTAGTAAAAAAGAAGCATGTTTTTGGCTGTACTTTTACACACCTTCTGCAACTAAAAATGATTATTATACGTATTATGTTGCTTTATTCTGTTTATATGCATTGCTGCCTTGGTGTCGGGTCTAAATTTCTAGGTCCTCTATCTATAATATTTTTCTTTATTTTCTAATAAATACATGTTGTAGCATGAAAAAAAACTTTATTAACTGGATAATTTTTCATGACAATGTTATTTATTTTTATTGATGGTTTTGGTTCAACTCAAAGGAATATATATTATATTCCAATTAAGACTTATATTCCATCTTATGACTGCCCAGAAAAAACCTCAGTCGCCACTGGTTTGGTCATTTCAAATATAAATGTTATCACCATCAAATAGATGTATGTCTTAAAAATCTAATACTGGTTTCTCCGGACTAATTTCCAACTGTGTATAATTCTTTGCTTGTCTTCAATACGGATATGAATTTGTGGACATATATTTTATTTCGTTATCATACATTATATATCTTATTTTCTGTCTTTACTACAAAATACCTTTATTTTCAAAAGAAAATCTTATTGCAAGATTAGGCTCCTTTATGGAAATGGCTGTCCGAATAATGTTTCAGTAATATATATCTTTCATGATGAGAAGATCAGTTACAGCTTCTTTGCTTTTAAATTAGTTACATTAGGGGAACCCAAAATCATTTTACGACAAAGTGTACATTTATGATAATCTATGAACTTTGTCTTTTTTTTATATATATATAAATATAGGTCTTCAGGAAACGGTTTAAAATATTATATTTGAAATAGTATGCTGAAAACCACATTCCTTTCATAATTATATGATTTAGCATACAGCATAGGTTTTATTTGTTATTTTAATACTTAAGATATTAGGATATAGAGATTTACCAAATTATGATTTCTAATAAGGCTACTCTTATAACACAATACCGACAGAATTTACTAGAACATAGTTTACAGTGTAGAATTCTATTAAAAAGATATATGACAAATGTTGTCGGTAATTAGGTAAATTGCATTGTGATGATCTTCACTTCCTCAAATCAAAGAGACAAACACAATCATTAGGGTGAATTTCCAGGCACTTAAAGTTGTTACATTTAGGAAAACTTTCAGAATTTACAAAGACTTTACAAGAATGAAGAGGAATGTTTGTCACAGCTTTCCACAGCTGGGAAAAATTTTAGGAACTTCTCGTGTGAGTCTCGCATTCATTTAGCATACATTTCACCCATTGATGAATCCTTTCTTGATCAGCATTCATATTTGTTATGGTTGTCTTAATTTTCCTTCATTCGTAAAATTGTTCATTTCCAATTCTCCAGTATTATGACTTTATTTTCTATTCAAAAGTCATTTGGTCCAGAGCTCATGATTTAACACTGAATGTATTATATCACTTTACTTCTTGAAAAAATAATTCCGACATATTTGCATCTTCAAACTAATTTTGATGGGCTGTTTTTCATCAAAGAAAAAATAGAGAACACGGTTTTAATTTGAAACTCCTTACCATTTGCCACTTTTATAGGATTTTCTAGTTTTATCTTGTGATCACTTAAAAAAAAACCCTTTAGATAACCTTTTATAATAAGTATACATTAATATTCTCGTTTATACATGAGCAATATATTTTTGGAGTAAGCTTTTCCATATAAGTGCAATGAGAAAGAATATTCAGTATCTATAGCAATAAGCTTGTGAGCTGCAAAATTAAGAGGGAAAACTGTAATGTGCCTAAAAAAATGACCAGCATAAACTTCTACAGTACTGTAATGTACTTAGTAATTTGGATGTAAAAAAAAAAAAATCAGCACAACAATGATGAGAAAACAATTAATATTTTTTTTAGAAACCATGCATGAGCCAAATACTGCACAGACTCCAAAATATTTAGAACGATTCCAGAAGGCTAAAATCACTGGCTCAGCCCCCACTTTTACATATTATACAGCCTCTTCAACATTTATAACGCTTCCAGAACTAAAATTAATGCCAGATCTTTCCACGAATAGAATTAGAAAATTGATAGTCATTCATTAACAATTATTATGAAGGTCTTTGTCATTGAGCAGTTGAGACAGGTTTAGTTGAGACAGGTAGTTTTTTTTTTTTAATATGACAACATTGTTTAATATGTTGAGTAATGCAAATCCAATTCAACTTGAGTTCCATATGATTTTCTATATCATTGACAATGTAAGATAAACAGCCATGATAAAGTAACTATATTATGATATATACATACATATGAGAA
>NC_090747.1:23512022-23517022 GCF_036898095.1 Palaemon carinicauda
CAATTGTATAATGCCATCCTTCTTGTGCGGGATTAATGAAATTCAAATAATAGCTTAATGTATTTCAACTCAGATTCAAGATTACTGCTTCCAATGAGCGAAGAAATAAGAACACATCTAAATAAAGTTTGTTGTGATAAAATCAGTAACATCAAGATTGTTCTTCAACAATGAACCTCAAATTTTACCCCTCCATAAGTGATTCTGACGTTAAAAAAATATCACTTCTGTTTTATTTTTATCTGAATTATGTCAACTCATTCTACATTATTAATTAATAGTATGACCAATCAAGTATGGTATAGAAGAAAAATCGGTTTTTAAAGGTATATAGATACTGAAAATCTTTTTTTTTTTTTTTTTAATTTTTTTTTTTTTTTGAGATTCATTAAATAGTTCCATAAGGGTTTAATGGTCACTCATGAATGACAGAGGCAAAAGGCAGGGCAATACTTTAAAGACAGAATTCTCTCCATCAAGCTAAGATCAAGTAGGACTAGGCAATGGCTGCTGGTGACTAAGCATGCAGACCTATAGCCTCCCTCAAACCCCTAAACACTTGGTCATAATGTTTGTGATGTTGCAGACATACAAGAAACTATCGCCCCTAACCTGGTCTCGAATCCACATCCAACAGATTGCCATACATGGACATTTCAACAGGCTAACTCAAACCTATTTGTATGAAACTCATCTATAATTAGAAAATTTCAATGAAATTTGTGTCCATATCTTGATAACATGTGCATGTCAAAACCATGTTGGAGATGGTGCCCTTACTGAGGCTTAACATGATACTGAGAATTTTAGGCTTAGTTAATGGCCCAAGGGAATTTTCTCATTAGTAGGTAGTATATTGGTCAGGAACCTAGTCACCCGTTGAGATACTACCGCTAAAGAGTTATGGGGTCTTTAGAATGGCCAGGGAGTACTACACTGGATCCTTTTCTCTGGATACGGTTCATTTTCCCTTTGCCTACACATACATCGAATAGTTTGGCCTATTCTTTTACACATACATCGAATATTTTGGCCTATTCTTTTACACATACATCGAATAGTTTGGCCTATTCTTTACACATTCTCCTCTGTCCTCATACACCTGACAACAATGAGGTTACCAAAAAAAAATCTTCTTACTTAACTGTAATTATTCAGTGGGAACTTTTCTTTTTGTAACGGTAGAAGAGACTCTTTAGCTATGGTAAGCAGCTCTCCTGGGAGTACACTCCAAAATCTAAACATTGTTCTCTAGTAGAGATAGTGCCATATCCTCTGTACCATGGTCTTCCACTGTCTTTTGCGTTAGAGTTCTCTTGCTTTGGGGCACACTTGGCCACACTTTTTATCTAGTTTCTCTTCCTCTCGGTTTCTTAAAGTGATTATAGTTTATATAGGGAATGTTTATTTGAATCTTGTTGCTCTTCTTAAAATATTTAATTTTTCTTTGTTTCCTTTCCTCACTGAACTATTTTCCTTGATGTAGCTCCTGGGCTTATAGCATCCCGCTTTTCCAACTGGGGTTTTAGCTAAGCAAGAAATAATAATGATAATAATAATAATAATAATAATAATAATTATGATAATAATAACAATAATAATAATAATGATAATAATAATGGGGAAGCTAAGTTAATCAAATAAAAACTCATAATCATCATTTTGATATCTACTCTAGAAATTTAAATGAAATGAACAAAGAAATAGAATAAAGTTTGATTAAATAAAACCATACGTAAAATTGGAAATAAATCAAAAGTATTTCTTTTGAGAAATACAAGAAATGTCATATGAACTTATCCATTTTCAAATTAAGAAGGCCAGGACCTGAACACCCATGAATGCCATTATTAGTCTATTTTTGCATAAAAAGAATACATTGAAAAGAATTCTTCTGTATGAGAGAGAGAGAGAGAGAGAGAGAGAGAGAGAGAGAGAGAGAGAGAGAGAGAGAGAGAGAGAGAGAGAGAGAGATAATTTTAATCATATGAAAAAATATATATTCCCTGTCCTCAAAAATTGACATTTTCCGTCAAAATTCTACAGTAACGCCAGTTTGACTGCTAAGCAGAATGGAGTTGCTATATTACACGCGATATTAGATACTAAATAATGTACAATTTATAAATTGTCAAGGCAGCATTATTTTCCTGGCTGCATTACCAAAACCCTTAAGTTTTGTAGCATTTATTCATAAATTCTATCGTATCTAAGTTTTATTTAGATTTTGATAAAAGTTAAACTGATTTATGTAGATATGGACATTAAAACTTTAATAAAAAAAAAAAAAAAAAAAACTATTTACTTTCGGTATTCAAATTCAAAATCTTGATAAGAGTATTTTTTTCGTAACTATTAAAAATAATAATTCTAATAAAATAATTTTGCTGAATATTTATTCAATTCAAGTTATCACATGTCGCTCAAATCTTATCATTTCAAACTATCCATTCCAGTAATTTCTAATACATTTCCCTTGTGATTGTTTCCTGACTTCATGATACATTTCCTCAATAATCAATCAGAAACAATCCTCTAATGTCCGCATTTCCCTTCCCCTATTAAATGTATTGTACATGTGCTACCTCTCTTGATTCCACTATTCTGTTACTCACTTTTCCGCATATCGGATTTTGACTGATTAATGCTGCATTAGCTGTAACATTTGCCTTTATCAAAGATATAAGCTTCAAGTCAGGTTCGTATGAAATTCAAATTAAACACCAGACTAATTTAAGTAAGTTTAGTCTTTGGCAACCTACACTCTCTTATTTCTATGTATCAGTCCATATTCTGTTCACATATTCAAACTACTGTAGAACGCAGTATGGAGAATATAATATTTCTACGGACTCTGCTACGTTCATCTCTTAACGCCTGAAACTACAGTGCTGGTACTTTAGATCTGCACTCTTAGACTGAAGGGAAACAAATACAAAACAAAATCTTAAAACTATATTTCTTAATACTAAAACAATCACTTGATACTAAAAAATCAACAATCATAGACCATAACCAAAAATAATCACAATTTAGTAATACAATCTTAATCTACTATAATTGGAAAGCACAAAACTTAAAACTAAAATTCACTTCAACCACAATAATTATCATATATTATTCTGAGTGGACACTTTCGTCCATACAAAGGGCAGCAGTCTTAAATAGCCCACTACCACAACTTTGCAGTAACCGGAACACTGACAACTAGTAATACACAATTCCATTAATCATCATCATCATCATCATCATCAATAAGCTAAACAATTCCTTTAACCGGAATGTATCGTTACAGCATCTATATCATCAATATCCACAGAGCAATCCAATCAGGTCCTTAAACAGTCCAGGTCATCAATATTTCATTCCATATTCAAGGAAAAATCTCTCCAAAGGAGGAATTACGGTTGTTGAAATATAAAATCACTTCCACACTGGTAAATATATACAATAATCCACAATTCAAATCACACAGAACTGACGCTTATGCAGTCAAATCAAAAGCCATATACCCCAGACGTTCACCACTGTTGTAACCTAGCTAAAAACATAAACAAACAATCTCATTTATACCAACAGTGTTTCTTACAACAAACAATCAATACACTAGCTACCTTTCACTCGCTGACACAATCTCTCTCTCTCTCTCTCTCTCTCTCTCTCTCTCTCTCTCTCTCTCTCTCTCTCTCTCTCTCTCTCTCTCTGGATTTGGCAAACAAAAAATAAATAAAAATAATGCAAAAATAAATCCTACACATCAGTATGTCGTTTTGAACAATAAACTATGTAGCGTAATCATGTGAAAAAAAAATATTTCCTTGTTATATTTATCCTGATAATGATTCCAATTTATTTCTATATAGGTTTCTGTGGTGTTTTTTTATGTTAAATATCTTTTAGAAGAAAATAAAACTTTTGGAAGTGGCTTTCTTGTCACTCACCTATATTGAGAATTGTCCGAATGTGTGCTTGTTTTATCGTCTGATGCATCTTTTGTCTGTTCAAAACAAATTGTTAAATATCGAATTATGAAAAGACTGTTTTTTCAATACTCATGATATAAATTTAGATTGTACTGCATTTAAAAAAAACTGAGTATATTAATTAAGCTAACGATTTTGTCACTATTAGAAATATATTTCAGTAACTTTCTTCATAAGAGTGTACCTCTCACCGTATCATGTTTTGAATCTCTTTCTAGGGTTAATGATGAAGGGGATATGTTGTTTTGCCTTGACAAAATTTTATACTAAACTTTGATTTTATATAAAGAGTATGTTTTTTGCTAAAAAGGATTGCACTATTGAATTATAAAGAAAAAAAGTCACTACTGGTGTACATCCTCTAATTTTGGTTTCTCTATCACCTATTTCATAAAGATATCTCAATCTGATCCGGTTGATCTATTTATTGTGTCATGAGTTCAATACCTACATTTGCTTTTCTCCATTGTAAATTTATTTCCCTTTAAGTGATCTTTTTAGTCAGCTGTTAGTTAGCCAGTATTGTTATGATCCTGATATAAGTTTTTAATTACAATGGTATCGTATTTGCCTAACTGCATTTTCTGGAGATAATCACCTCTTCCCTAGTTTACAATCTCCAATGTTCTACAGAAGTCCCTTGATTGTGGCCAGGAAGTTCGTATGATTGGCCTTCATTGACTGTCATAGATAGAAAAGACGTATACAATATCCAAGTGTTCGGATCTCCTTACCCTGACACACGGGCAGCAGATCGATCCTCATCCAAGACCGTGAGTTTAAGCTTTTCACTGGGGAGGCCACTGCTGTACATGCACCCCACAGTTTGGGGATAGGCTCTCTCGGCTGACGTTCTGCTGAGCATCTATTCTGAAGAAACTTGAACTGAAACTAGACACCTTCAAGCTCTTACCCCATCAAATATATTAATTCGAAAATATGGTGTCGGATTAATCGCTGTTTAATGTATGAGACCAAAATAATAAAAGGAGCCTTGACAAATAATAAATCAAACTA
>NC_090747.1:23532333-23534833 GCF_036898095.1 Palaemon carinicauda
TAACGTATACGAAAAATGATTCGCATTCAGTTAGATGAATTACATCCACAAAGTGCATGTTTATATACGGGGTCACTTGTTTTGTTCAAGATTTGAGCGAAAAACATTTTATAAACCAATTTTCAATCGCTCTAAAACATGAAATTTCTTCTTTGAAAAAGTATCATCACTACAATTTCCAAAGCGGAATTTTCCGGATAGTTTCTTGCTTATCGTAAGTCCATGCAAATAGAGCAAAGAGTGAAAGCCAGGTATAAAAGAGCATTTGGGTTCTTATCAGCACAATTCCCAAGTAAAATGTTAATAAGAGATGTTGTTCGTTTTCTTGGATATCCAGGTGGAATAACTGTTATCTCAATATGACCTGATACCAATACAGAGCGACTTATAATATATTCACTTGGTTTTATCATGTAAATAGGTTTTCATAAAAATGTAATACATATGAATAGAGTACCAGTGGTGATATCTGGAGTCAAATTACATGCTTCTGCAAGTGTAGAGGAAAAATTTATAAAATTTCAGTATATATATATATATATATATATATATATATATATATATATATATATATATATATATATATATATATATATATATATATATATATATAAAGTGAAAAATCGATTTTTGTTTGAGATGGCCATGTCGTCCTGATGGAGGTTCCTTTAAGTAGCTTCCTAAGGGATACATGTACTACAGTGATATTCCCAGAGAATTTTTCCTTTAGGTATCCAGAATTCTAACTCCTGGCACTAATATCCTTAAAATTTCTCTAAAGGATATCGCATAATATCAGCGGACGCATTCATGATACGCCTCCATAGCAATCTGCACCCCAAACAGCGTTTTGGCTTCGAGGAGGATGTGACAAAAGTGAGCCGTCAAAAGGCCCGCCCCACACTCGTAATACTATTGGGAAAACAACAGCGCCATTCCCACTACGGCGGACATTCCTTGTAGCATTGAGCGTGTTGTTACAGATACAGTACCACGGGAGGGTTACTGTGAAGATCTTTTCTTTTAAAAGAGATGGGTGGGTCCATCAGGACGACATGGCCATCACACCCAAAAATAGATTTTTCGCTTCGCTCAAAATTCGTTTCTTGGGCTCAAGCTATGTCGTCGTGATGGAAGCATACCAGAGCATTAGTGTATCTGTGGATTTTTAATCAGTGCCTTAACTTTATAGCAACCTTTTCTATGGTCATGGGTACCACATGAGACAAGGGACGTTACCGTTATTCGTCACCATCACTAATCATAACCAATGTCATTGATTCCTGCCTCCTACAGGGAAGAGTCATTCTAGACAGTAGAAAGGGGATCTTAAGGTTAACATACATATTGTGACCAAACCTAAGTACACACTGAATATACAAATAGTCTCATAGTTGTACATTTATCTAAAATAACATCAGTGTCTCTTATATCTATTATTTGATGCATACAAATATATGAGGGATACTTACTTTGGTGAGTTGAAGAACTCTGGCATATATACATACAATTGTCTGGCGAAGGTGGACGCACTACATTCTAATAGACATTTATTACTAATAAATGACTAAAAGATGTTCAGTAAAACGAATGTAGTATGACAATGGGATTATACCTGTAACAAGTACAATGACTATATTTCCTTCTTTTTGAAGAAATGATGAGTGCCACTCTCAGACTGAAGAAAATTATAAAACAATTTCTCTTCATAATTCCTCTACTGGTTACTTTTATCTGCACTGTGTACTTCGTACACTGGCACTAGTGCTATCTGTATAATTCCACACCTGGGATTTTGAACAGAGCCAGTGTTATCATGGCAACACTTAATTAAAAGAAGTCACACCTAAGAAGGGTGACCTCTTCTCCCTTTAATTGACAGTCCCAGTCAATTAGCTGTTCATAATAGAATTAGACAGCAGGTTAAATATTCTACCTGGCATCACCACATATTGCTTCAGATCATGGATTTGTCTAGCATAGTCTATGTAGTACACTCTGAATGATTCTCATCCGTTACATGTGCGAGGACATGTAAGGTCCCAAACCAAAAACTGTTTACTACAGTAATTAGGGGGCAGGTTTTAATATACTACCTGCCGCCACTATGAAGTGTTTCAGTTCATACACTTGTTTTGCATAGTGTTTGTAAAACACTCTGGATGATTTCCATCCAGTGTATGAACGAAGGCGCTCAAAGTCCATATACTGAAAGAAGTTCAGTGATGAAGCAATCTTTCTCGAATTATGACCTGCGGGAGTACTGTCCGGATCCGCTCTTCGAATAAAAAAGGTGAGCTTCGCCCTTAGTTGTTTTATGGTTAAATTTGATCCAGAAGTTTCTCCTTTAAAGAGCTGTCCTCTCCTGAAGTCTGAAGTTCTACGAAGATAGACCTTTAGACACTCTACAGGACATCTAACTTCAGATGTCAGATTCTCCAGGGTCCCCATCTCTTAGTGGGTAGCTCGTTTTTAGCGAGGAAGGATGGATCAGGAAATA
>NC_090747.1:23542333-23549833 GCF_036898095.1 Palaemon carinicauda
GATCATCATCAAAATCTATTTGGGTCCTGCATGGTCTTTGTGATAAAACACTGGGGAATTTACAACCACATATGATAACTTTCTTTAAACTGTAAACCCTCGTGCACCAGCTTTGCACGAAGCCAAGTTACAGAACTGAGAAACAAACTTACTTAAGAGACATCTGCCATTTACCTTTGATTCAAACTATATTTCCTGCACCGATTCTCTTGGGGGTGATGCCACACGGGTTCACAAAGACTTAATTAAAAAGTTTGACATATATTTATTATTTAAAGTACACAAACAAAAATCATCAGAGTTACGTTAGAGAGCGAACATTAACATTACCACAAATGAACAAAATTTACGTTACTTGATAAAAATTAAACAAATATCAAACGGGGTTACAGAGTATTCGTATAAGAACATTGCTGCAACAATGCGATGGTTCACGAGGTGATGATGGTGGTCGGATTCAGGAGAATACCTTCAAAGTACTTGCCTTTTGGAGTCCGATGGTAGAAACCCGCCCGCGTCACATTTCCACCCTAGAAGAGAACTCGGGAGGAGTAAAATGTTGTCACATTTAAAAATTTGCAAGGGTTACGTAACAAACATCAAGTGATTTAATTGTAACCCAACATACAAAATAAGGGGTTTCGTCTAGAAGGTGAGTTTAAATTACTGGCATGTGCCCTTACAATAATCAAACAATATATATATAATCTCCACAAGAAGAAGTTTGACAACAATGGGATGATATGTCATCTTATCTGATCTAGATGGATAAAATTTGCAAGAAAGGTAGCTTATTACTTTAAATATTATTATACTAATTCATACAAACTCATTGATATAGTTAATATAATAAAACTACTTTTGTGGAGCAAAATAATCACATTTAAGCATATATTCATAGAAACTGCGAAATACCTTAGAAAACAAATACTCGTAAAACTATGAATATTTTTATACAAGGGGAATAAATGTCAATTTTTGAGAGTCTTGATTTATCAGTGGTGAGAATTTCTTCAAAATCTGTCAATTTGTTCAGAAGTTCTTTAAAATAATTAAAAATGTCAATCCAGAATCTGGATCCTCTCCAAAACTTAATGACATAATCCTTGACTTTTGATATCTCTGTGGTGAAGATTTCGTCGAAATCTGTGTATTTTTGTTTATGTTATATTTAAAGTGACGAATAATGCAAATCCGGATCGGGATCGTCTCCAAAATATAGTGGGTTAATCTATGACATCAGATCTATCTGTGGTGAGAATTTCGTCAAAATCCGTTGCGTAGTTTTGACGTAAACCTGTCCAAAGAGAGAGAAACACACGGGCACAAACATTATTCTGCATCCAGAATTCAGATCCGGAAACTTCATCATCTCAAAAAGTGAAAGGACTCGCCCAAGGCATAAGATTTATCTGTGGTGGATTTTATCTTTTCTTCTTTATCAAAATCGTCATATTGTTTTGTGTTAATTTTGAATATTAAAAAAAAAATGAAATCTAGGTCTATAATAAGGATCCAGATTAGGATCATTCCCAAAAAAATTAATGGAATCATCAAAGACCTATGGAGGTGTAAACCCAAATAGTATTTTTCCTTTGTGTTTTATAAAAAATGCAGATCTTCGCTGTAAGGTTATTATTTTGCGGAAGTTGGCAAGAAGAGGAGCTTTTTGCACGTGTTGGTGAATTGGTAATGTTACTCCACTATGTGAATGTGTTTGTTGTAGCTCAAGTCCAACAGGTTATCACCCAATTTCCAAAATGTTTTTGAAGGTTTTATTGGCAAGACGTCTTAATAGGTTTGCTGAAGATATCTATATGTTCCCTATTTTGCAATTTGTTTTTTTTGAAGGCCTTGGAGCATGTGATGCCCTTCTTGTAATCTCCAATGATGTACTGCTGCCTTTGACTCTGTTAATCATGAGCCCCCTTTTTTATACCCAAACAGTTTGGAGTGGGTGGGACATAATATAGCATCATTGTTTAATTTTTAAATAATAGATTTGAAGAGTTGTTGTTGATGGGCACCATATTTGGAGTGCAAATGTGATATTTGGTATTAACCATTGTAGTGTTCTTGACCCATGGCTCTTCTTACTGTATACATATGAAATGTGGTTTGACCTAGAAACGAAGTGTGTTTCATATGCATATGATGATACTGTGATGGGCCGAGAGAGGATTGTGAAATTAAATGCAGTGTGAAAGCAACTGAGTTAATTTATTATAGAACACTATCCTTTATATACAAAACCTCAAGGCAACAGGAAATTACATGTTCGAGAAACAGAAAATGTTACATGGGAGAAACGCAGACATGTTTATTCTGGTTCTTTTTAGTGCGAGGGAAGAGCGAAGATACAAGCATGATATATACAAAATGAATTATGTACAATCGTGAGACACACGGTTGGTACATGGCTCCCCCCCTAAAAATGGCATACTGTACATGTTAAATAAAGCACCCTGACCTAGAGAGGCGAACTGCAGGAGGGACATCTGGCAGAAGATAAGCTGGTTTTAGACGATCAATGGAGACCCAGTCTTCTTTACAACGGATGTTTAGTTGGAATGCTTTCGGACTGCAGCGGATCACAAGGAAAGCGCCCGTGTAAGGGGGCTTTAGCAGTGGCTTGCTAGTGTCGTTGCGCAGGAAGACTTGTGTTGCAGAGTGCAAGTCTGTTGGTATGTGATGCTTCGCTGGGGGCTTGTAAGTCTGGCGGCATGGAGTAAATTTTCCCACGACGTGACGTATGCACTGGAGATCGTCGGAGGGTGTTGTAGAAGGAAAAAATTCGGCAGGGACGACCAACAGGTCACCATACACCATGACAGCTGCAGAGACGTCGAGGGCGTCTTTAGGAGGGGTCCTTAGTCCCAAGAGGACCCAGGGAGGCTGAGTAAACCAGTTGGAATCCTTGCAGCGGGACATCAAAGCTGCTTTGAGGGTGCGATGAAAACGTTCAACCATTCCATTGGCAGCGGGGTTGTAGGCCGTTGTCTGATGTAGAGTGATGCCCAGGAGATTCGCTAATAATGTTCACAATTGAGAGGTGAAAGTGGTTCCCCTGTCGGAAGTGATATGCTCAGGGATACCAAATCTTGCAATCCATCCAGAAAGTAAGGCAGATGTACATGAGGCGGACGTTGCAGTTTCCATGGGAATGGCTTTAGGCCAACGAGTGAGGCGGTCGATGACGGTAAACAGGTAACAAGGTCCTTATGATGTGGGTAGGGGGCCTACAACATCGACGTGAATGTGTGCAAAATGACGCTCAGGTTGAGGAAAGGTGCCCACTCCTGAATCCGTGTGTCGATGTACTTTGGAAGTTTGGCAAGAAGTACAGGCGCGGACCAAATTCTTAGCATCCTTAGAAAAGCCGTTCCATATGAACTTTGCCTTCAGCAGCTGTGCAGTAGAACGGCACGAGGGATGTGAAAGGCTGTGAATGAAATCAAACACCGGCCGTCGCATGGGAGCAGGAATCCAAGGTCGCGGTCTACCAGTACTGACGTCACAGAGGAGGGTGGTGTTGGAGTCTTCGAGGGGGAAGTCATCCCGAAGGAGGGATCTTCAGGATGTCCTACATGCTTGATACTCTGGATCCTATCATTGGGCTTCAGCCAGGGCGTTGTAATCCCATCCCAGTTGAGCGGCAGACAACGTGATTCTTGACAGGGCATCGGTAACGGGATTCATTTTCCCAGGGACGTATTGAAGGGTGCAATTGTATTCAGCCACAGCGGAGAGATATCGGCGTTGCCGGGCTGACCAGACATCAGAGTGTCAAGTAAAGGCGTGCACCAGAGGCATGTGGTCTGTGGGAATGACGAAGGGCGTACCTTCTAAGAAATGGTAAAAGTGACGGACAGCCAAGTGCGGCACCAGCAATTTTCGATCAAAGGTAGAATAACCCGATTCTGCCTTGGACAGTTTTATGCTGAAGAAGGCCAAGGGGCGAGGCGAGCAACTGACCACCTGTCCGAGTACTGCACCAATAGTGACGTCGCTGGCATCGGTGGAGAGAAGGAGAGGGGCATGTGGGATAGGAAAAGTGAGAGCCGCAGCAGTTGATAGGGCCTTCTTTGCATTGCAGAAGGCTGCTTCTTGAAGGAGACCCCACTTCAGGTCCTTTGGCTTGCCCTTGAGGGAGGCGTAGAAGGGAGCAAGAGTGGCGGCAATGGCTGGCAGAAAACGGTGATAATAGTTGATCATGCCCAAAAATTCCTGCAGAGCTTTGACGGTTGAGGGCACAGGGAGGTTCTGAACGGGTGCTATCTTCTCAGGGAGGGGGTGGACTAGTTCAAGAGTGATGCGGTGCCCTAAGAACGACACTTCGTTGGCACCAACGGTACACTTGTCGTACCGGACTACAAGGCCGTTTTGTTTCAGGCGGTCGAGCACGATGCGCAGGTGACGGAGTTGTTCCTCTTTTGAGGAGGAGAGCACAAGTATGTCGTCCACATAACATACACAGAAAGGGAGGTCCCCTAAGATGCCATCCATGAGACGTTGAAACGTGGCCCTAGCATTAAGAAGGCCAAAACAGGAGTAATTGAAGGTGTATGTACCAAACGGAGTGGTGATGGCAGTCTTGGGGATGTTTTCTGGGTTCATAGGCACCTGATAATACCCCTTCAGGAGGTTGAGCGTAAAGAAAACATTTGCTTTTGAGCAGGTAGGAGGTCACGTCGGCAATGTTTGGGAGGGGGTAGTGATCCGGTTCTGTTTGCATGTTCAGGCGCCTGTAATCCCCGCACAGACGGAGGGAGCCGTCTTTCTTCAGAACAATGTGTAAGGGTGATGACCAGGGGCTGGAGGCCTTCTGGTAAAGGCCCATTTCCTCCATTTCGGCGAACATCTGTTTGGCGGCTGGCAATCGTTCTGGTGCCAGACATCTGAATTTTGCGAAGACTGGGGTTCCTGTCGTCTTGATATGGTGATAAATACCGTGCTTGGCAGGAACCGTGGGAGTTTGGTGAAGTTCTGGACGGAAAACATCCGGGTACGACGTGAGGAAGTGGTTATAGGCATCCGTGGATGTGTTATTCTGAAGAGCGAGGTTAGAGGGGCGGGTTGAAGAGGTGTCGACAAGTACGAGTCAGCATTGACCAATCGTCAGTGGGCGACATTGACCAGAAGGTGGAAAAGAGAGAGGAAATTCGCGCCGAGGATTGGCAATGTAACGTCACCAACGAGAAACTTCCAATTGAATTTACCGTTTCCGAACGATAATGTGAGGTTCTCGTAACCGTAGGAGGGTTTCGCAGATCGGTTGGCAGCTACCAAGTGGACGTCGGCAGATGTAGACAGACTATGTCGTGTCTTGAAGAGTTTCCTTTGCAAAAGAGAACGACAAGCACCCGTGTCTACCAAAAATCGCACGCCTGTTCCTGCATCAAGTAAAAAGAAAAGATTAGAAACACGAGAGGCCACCGCCACGAGCGATGGCCTACTTACTCGTTTATTGGCCACTGACAATCCTTGGCACATTTCTTCGCAGTTACCCCGAATCTGAAGTGGTAAAAACTCAACTGCGGCGGATGGGAGGTAGTAAGTGGCTGTAGAAATCGTTTGTTGGGGCGCGAGCGATTGGTGGGTAGTGGGCGGCTTTGTCACTGCTTCGGCACATCACAGTGTAGGCTTGTGTGTCCTATGGCATTCATGTCCTCTTCGGTTGACGTTGAATAGGCATCCTCTTCACCAGGGGTGGAGGCGTTGATGGAGGTCTTGAAGTGGCTGTTCATAAGGGCGTCGGCTTTGGTCATCAAGTCCTTTATGGGTAAACTATCAACATCGGGTATGGCAACGCGTATATTTCCGAATAACGGCGTATCCAAAGGGCACGAAGTAGGTTCACCTCACGAGGAGAGCCGTCTGTGGCAGGTTGAAGGCAAGCGATACTGGTCATTTCCCTGAGGGCAAGCGAAGTCCTTTGGTCCCCCAACGGTTGTTGCGAGAGCTGAAAAAGCTCTGCTACACGGTCGGATGGTGACGGCCAGTACTGCTGCAGAAGGTATGTTTTGAGGGCGTCATATGCTATTGGGTCAGTCTCCTTGTTCACAAAGCCAGTCGGATATTTCCAGAAAAGGTGTCCTCGGGTATCGCCGAGAGAACATAATCTGCTTTGGTGGTTGAGCGGGTCATGACCTTGATGCGAAACTGGACTTCTGCACGCTGAAACCAAGCATACGCCTCTCCGCTGGCGAACGGTGGAAGTTTCAATGGGGTAGCCGCAGCGCCAACTTCTGTAGAGTCCGTCATAGTACCAACAATGGAGGGGCGAGGGGGTGGGGGTGGAAGGCAGTGGGAGCGAGTCGACTTCCGGGGTCACTAATGTGACGGGCCGAAAGAAGGTTGTGAACTCAAAGGCAATGTGAGAGCAACTAAGTTAATTTATTATAGAACACTCTCCTTTATATACAAAACCTCAAGGCAATAGGAAATTACATGTTCAAGAAACAGACAATGTTACATGGGAGAAACGCAAACATGTTTATTCTGGTTCTTTTTAGTGCGAGGGAAGAGCGAAGATAAAAGCATAATATATACAAAATGAATTATGTACAATCGTGTGACACACGGTTGGTACAATACTATCTTTACATCAATTCCATCCCCTGAATGTAGATCTGCGGCTGTTGAATCCCTTCATGGAGATTTAGCTAGAATTAGTGCATGGTGCAAATTATGGGGTATGAGGTTCAAAGTATGATTATGAGTAGGTAAACCACAATGGCTTCTTAACATCCAGATCTTAGCATTAATAATGTTTCCTTTACTTTGTATGATTCTTTTACAATTTTAAATGTGATTCTCGACAGAAAATTTACTTATGAGTGACATATTGGGTCTGTGTCTTCTTCAATTGCACAAAAACTTGCTTATTGAGAAAGTCTTTTGAGATTATGGGTGATCAATCTGTTCTAAAGAAGTGTTTTAATTCTTTCATTTTAACTTGTTTCGAATTTCATTCTCCAGTCTGGTATTAATCTGCTGATTCTTATCTTAATTTTTTAGACAGGAACTTACGGTTTATTAAATTTCTTATTCGTGATCCAGATTTCAATACCATGATATTGTCGTACAATTAGTTCATTATGCATGTTGTATAGATTTTTTTTCTTCTATAGTTCTGACCATCCTTTACACTCAGATCTTCCCGGACAGCTCCATCCTGACCGTTATACTAGGCATGCAGTTAACTATGATAGTCAGGCCTTCTCCATCATTAGCCTCAATACTACACGGTACTCTAGAAGTTTTATTCTAGCTGTGACAAGTTGTGGAATGATCTTACTAATCGGGTAGTTGAGTAGGTAGAATTTCAAAAGTTCAAACCTGCAATAAATGTTTTTGGTTTAACAGGCTGACATAAGTCTTTTTATAGTTTATATATGAAATGTGTATTTTAATATTGTTAAATACTCTATTTTTTTATTTCAATTGTTCATTACTTCTTTAACCTTTTAATAATTTCCTTATCTCCTTTCCCCAATG
>NC_090747.1:23577333-23579833 GCF_036898095.1 Palaemon carinicauda
ATATCGATACAGAAAGTACAACAATAATAAAACTACGTATAGATAGGAAGTAAAATCCAATTATAAAAAGGAGACCCCTTATCTCCTATGTTATTTAAAGATACTTAAAATAAATAAGAATTTAGATTGGGGAATATGTGAGAAATTAGCATTAATGGGGGAATACCTTAACAACTTAAGATTTGTAGATGCCATAGTTCTATTTCATGAATCATGGGATGACTTGCAAAAATGAAAGAAGCTTTAAATAAAGAAATCATAAATGTATGAGTAGAAATTAACGATTAAAACTAGTATAACGTTCAATGAAAATGCGGAGAAAACATAAGTTATGAATAAACTCCAAGAGATTGTTAATGAATAAGCATGAAACGGAAATTAAAAGCAAAAGCATGGGAAGAAGTGCTTGCGTTAAAAAACAAGACTATGAAAACCCAAATGCCTTTCTCCCTAAAAAGAAAAGTTTTTAATCACATGGCCCTACGAATATTAACTTACACATCAGAATCCTTTCGCCTTATTGAATCCTGATTTTTTTTTTTTTTTTTTTTTTTTTTTTTTTTTTTTTTTTTTTTTTAGGTTATAACTCAAGGAAATATGGTAAGTATTGTGGTGGGAAATAGCAACCTGGATACAAGAGTAAACTAAAGTAGAATATATTCTAACATCTGCCAGAAAAGGAAATTAATATATGCAGTTCTTGAAATGAAAATATCAGATAATGTAGGTAGTAGGTTGGCCAGGGCACCAGCCGCCCGTTGAGATACTACCACTAGAAAGGTATTGGATCCTTTGACTGGCCAGACAGTTATGCATTGGATCCCTCTGTCTGGTTATGGCTTATTTTTTCTTTGCCTACGCTTACACAGAATATTCTGGCCTATTCTTAACATATTCTCAGCTTTCCTCATACACCTGACAACAATGAGATACTAAACATTTCTCCACCCAAGGGGTTAATTACTGTACTGCATTTTTTTCAGTGTACTGTCTTCTTGGTAAGGGTAGAAGAGACTCTTTAGCTATGGTAAGCAGCTCTTCTGAGAGAAGGACACTCCAAAATTAAACCATTGTTCTCTAGTCTTGGGTAGTGCCATAGCCTCTGTACCATGGTCTTCCATTGTCTTGGGTTAGAGTTCTCTAGCTTGAGGGTACACTCGGCCATACTATTCTATCTTATTTTTATTTATTTTTCTTCCGTTTGTCTTTTTGAAATGGTGTGTAAGGCAGGCTTATTAGAAGGGCCATGGATGCCTGATGGTTTATCAAGAGGTTGTCTTTTCCTATCTTGATTTTTTTTTCTCAAAACCATCCTTACTGTTCTCCCTTCAATTGAAGTGGCTATCCTGGAGGGTATTTAGCCTATTGGGTCCTCCATGTTGACCAGTTTTTCCTACTTTTTACTATAGTCTGTGGGTTTAATCAATCACTTTATTTATGATTCTGTACATATTGTTTCTGTTATAATTCTTGTTAATCTAGTATTTAAGTATGATGTCTGTTTAATTTCTTGTATTTCTTATGCTGTCTGGAGACATTGAGCGAAATCAGGGACCAGTAGTTCCTAGATTTCGTCAATGTCGTCTTCTGTATTGCAATATTCGTGGTCTTCATGCAAATATCCAAGACCTTACAGTGCCGTCCAGACAGTATGATATTCTTTCGTTCTCAGAAACTTTGGTTTTTAATATGAGGCACTCATCTGAGCTCCTTATAATTGGTTTAAAGAAGCCAATAATGTTGAAAAGTGATGGCATCCCTAGGGCCAGGGGAATGGCGGTGTATATTAGGACCGAGTACCCTGCTTCTCATAAGTCCTGCTATCAATATGGATTTCATGAGATTCAGGTAATAAAAGTTTGTGACAGGCATAACTTTTATTTGTGTTCGATCTACCGAAATCCAGACATGGATGATTCCATCTTCGATTGTCTTCTTAATTGTTATGGCTAAGATACAAGATGATAGAAAGGCTTCATTTTTCTTTGTTGGTGATTTTAATGCTCACCATATGGAGTGGTTAAGTTCTATCTCTCCTGCCGATCGCCATGGCTTAAGAGCTTTAGACTTTGCCTCTGAATCAGGCTGTGAGCAAATCATAAATGAAGCTACTAAAAGGTCTGGTGATTGCTTGGACCTCGTATACACTGACTCCCCTGGCGTTATAACAAGTAAGGTTGGTTCTCCAGTCGGGACATGTGATCATACCTTAATTTCATTAGTAGTGAAGAATGAGCAGCCTGTTCCTGATATATAACACTCTTGTAAAATTTATATGAAATCCCAATCAGACTGGAATAGGATTTTGCAGGATCTTTTGTGCTTGAATTGGTCACAATTATATAGTAGTGTAGATCCTGTTGTCCTTTTGAATGAGAATCTAGTCAACATAATTGATAGGCGTATCCCTTCTTGTGTGCTAAGGTACTGAGTGAAGGACAAACCGTGGTTCAATGATGATTGTAGACGTGCTTATTTGGAGAAGCAGGAGGCTTATCAT
>NC_090747.1:23589833-23599833 GCF_036898095.1 Palaemon carinicauda
CAGCCATCCCCCACCATCTATGAGTTACACACAAAAACGAGTAAAAATGACCAAAATTCACTATTTTGACCTTGAAATATGACCTTTTGACCTTGAAGATGATGAAGATGACCCCAGGTGGTGTTGAAAATGTCACTATTGAACTCACCGTCCTCAAAAAACCCCATTTTGACTCAGAAAACGTGTTTCTAGCCCTTCTTAGAAGTCATTTTAGTCCAGGACTCAAGTTAATCCTTCAGGCTCAAGTTAAAAACCCCTATCAGGGGACGTTCCAGTCCTTTCTTGAAGGACGATATATGACAATATATATTAAATTCGGACAGCTCTGCAGACTTGCCTCATATTATAATCAGCTATCTCTCACCATTTATGAGTTACACACAAAAAACGAGCAAAAATGACCAAAATTCACAAATTTGACCTTGATAAATGACCTTTAGACCGTGAAGATGACCCCAGGTGGTGTTGAATATGTTACTATTGAACTCATCATCATCAAAAACCCCCATTTTGATCCAGAGAACGTGTTTCTAGCCCTTCTAGAAGTCATTTTAGTCTAGACTCAAGTTAATCTTTCAGACTCAAGTTAAAAACCCCGAGCAGGGGACGTTCCAGTCCTTCCTTAAAGGAGTCTATGATATATATATATATATATATATATATATATATATATATATATATATATATATATATATATATATATTTATATATATATATATATATATATATATATATATATATATATAAAGAGAGAGAGAGAGAGAGAGAGAGAGAGAGAGAGAGAGAGAGAGATTTGAAAAAGTAACTGGTCAAGGAGAACAGGTGTCTCATAGATTATTCACAGCGTGCCTATAAGAAATTTTTAAGATTTCAGATTAGGAAAATGTAGGAATTAGTATAAATGGGAAATATATTAACAAATCAACATTTGTAGATGTTATAGATACATTTAGTGAATCATGGGAGGAATTGGAAAAGATGATAGAAGTCCTGAATAGAGAAAACCTGATTATAGGACAGAAAAAATATATGAAGAAAACTAATATAATGTTTAATGAAAAAGCAAACACAACAAATAGCAATAGTAAACGAAACTTTAAAGATTGTTAATAAATAACGGATTTTGAGCGAAGTGAAAAATCTATTTTTGTGTGAGATCGCCATGTCATCCTGATAGAAGTTCCTAAGGTAGCTTCAAAAGGATATATTATATACTACAGTGATATTCCCAGAAAATTAACCTTCAGGTTTCAGAATTCTAACTCCTGGAGCGAATATCCTTAAAATTTTCTCAAGGATATCGCATAATATCAGAGGTCGCATTCTTGACACGTCACATAGCAATCTGCACCCCCAACAGCGTTAACGCTTCGAGGGGGACGTGGCAAAAGAATAGAAGGGGGCCGTAGCAAGGTTACCCCCGTTCCCGTACTACTATGGACCACCACCCCAGCGCCATTCCCAGGATGGCGGACATTCCTTCTAGCATTGAGCGTGTACTACAGATACAGTACGTCAGGTAGGGAACTGTGAAGATCTTTTCTTTTAAGAAAGAAGGGTGGGTCCATCAGGATGATATGACGATCTAACCCAGAAATAGATTTTCCATTTTTTGGGCTCAAGCCATGTCGTCCTGATGGAAGTATACCAGAGCATTAATGTATCTGTGGATTTTCATCAGTGCCTTAAATTTGGGACAACCTTTCTATGATCATTTGGATCATTCGAGACAAATGATGTTACCATTATCCATCATTATCACTAATCATCTCCAATGTTAGTGCTTTCTGCCCCTACAGGGAAGAGTTATTCTAGACGGTAGAAAGGGGGATCTCAAGGTAAGCATATATTGTATGGACAAACAAGAATACACCAGATGAACAAACCGTCTCTTAGTTTGTGAAAATTACCAAATACTTAACGTGTTCCTTAAATCCATTGTTTGTGAGCATACAAATAAATAAAAGTACATTCTCTGGACTATAATCATGCAATTGTCGGGCGAGTTAGGACGCAGTTACATTCTAATAGACGTTTATTAGTAAGTAACACGAATGTAGCATGATAACGGAAGTATACATGTAACCTGTACAGAGATTATCTTTCTTTCTTGGAAAGCAAGAAATGATAAGTGCCACTCTCAGATTGAAGAAAATTATAAAACAATTCTCTTCATAATTCCTGTACTGGTTACTTTTATCGGCACTGTGTACTACGTACACCGGCACTAGTGCTATCTGTATAATTCCACACCTGGGATTTTGAACAAAACTAGTGTCACCATGGTAACACTTGATCAAAGGAGGTCACACCCTAAGAGGGATGATCTCTTCTCCCTTTAATTGACAGTCCCAGTCAATTAGCTGATCATCGCAGAATTAGACAGCGGGTTAAGTACTCTACCCGACGTCACCACATACTGCTTCAGATCATGGACTTGTGCGAGGACATTTGAAGTCCAAACCATTGACTGTCTATAACAGTAATTAGGGGCAGGTTTTAATACACTACCTGCCGCCACTACATAGTGTTTCAGTTCATGTACCTGTTTCGCATAGTGTTTGTAAAACACTCTGGATGATTTCCATCCAGTGTATGAACGAAGACGCTCAAAGTCCATATACTGAAAGAAGTTCAGTGATGAAGCAATCCTCCTCAGATCATGACCTGCAGGAGTACTGTCAGGATCCGCTCTACTAATAAAGTAGGTGAGCTTCGCCCTTGGTTGTTTTATGGATAAATTTGATCCAAAAGTTTCTCCTTTAAAGAGCTGTCCTCCCCTGAAGTCTGAAGCTCTATGAAGATAGACCTTTAGACACTCTACCAGACATAGAGAGACATCTTCCTTCAGAGGGCAGATTCTCCAGGGACTCCAACTTTTAGTGGGTAGCTCATTCTTAGCGAGAAAGGATGGATCAGGGAAGAGATTCAGTTCTCATGTTTCTGAGAACTGAATGTGGCCCTCATCCCTAGAAAGGGCCATTATTTCACTAACTATAGCCCCTGATGCTATAGCGAACAGAAAAATAACCTTTTGGGTTAGATCCTTAAGCGAACAATCTTCATTGCTCAAGGATGAGGCATAATGAAAGACCCTGTCCAAAGACCAAGAGATGGACTTGGGTAGGGCAGCAAGCCTAAGACTCGCACATGCCTTCGGGATCTTATTAAAGATCTCATTCGCCAAGTCTACTTGGAAGGCATATAAAAGAGGTCTAGTTAAGGCTGACTTGCACGTAGTTATCGTGTTGCCCGCCAAACCCTGGTTATGAAGATGGATAAAGAAGGACATGCAGAAGTTCATTGAAATCTCTCTCGGTCCTTTTGCTTTTACGAAAGCAACCCACTTTTCCATGATGACTCATATTGTCTTCTAGTTGACTTAGACTTGTATTCTTCTAAGAATTCTATATTGCCTTTAGAGATCCCAAATTTTTTCTTAACTGCTAGGACAAGAAAATCATGCAATGAAGGGTTTGGGTTCTCTGTAATAAATCGAAGGCAATTAATCTCTGAACCTTCTTGAGTGAGTTGTCCCGGGTTCAGGATAAAGGACAGCCTCAGCCTCTGTTCCTTCCTCAAGGAGGATAGATTGTTCTTGGACTACCTGGAAGCCAACAGAGCTACTCCCGCTTGGAAGGATCTCAGCATGTTGAGTACTCTCAGCAGGGTGATTGGACGGGATAAACTGGAAATCCTAAGTCTATCCCTTCCATTTCAGAGACATGATGTCTATCATTTAAGTTAGAGGATCCTCGTATAGGGCTATATGTCAAGATAGTTCCTTGACGGTGCTCGTAATGAAGAGGTTGGATTGCAGTTAGGGGACTGGTTCCCATCTGGGAGAGAATAGGTCTGCGTCCATGGACCATTCTAACTCTATCGGCCTGAGCCTGAGTAGAGCATCCACTGTCACATTGCGGATTGGTTGTGTGTGAACTGCTGACAGGTGCCATCCTTTTAGGTAAGGGATGGCTAACTACACCTAAACTGTATGAGACGTTTTTTAGCATCGTCGATTGCAGCGTCTCATTATCGCTTCGGAGTCCCAGATCAGCTGTAGGCAATCTGATATACTTGGAGAGAGTTTCCCTACTCATGACTAGACCAACATGGTCTTGGGATTTTCGGCCTTTGACCTTTGTTAGGGAAGCAATTAAAGAAGGACCACTGTCGGTCTTTTTAGGCCTCTTCGAGCGTTTAATGCTTGTTTTCTCCAGGCTCCCAGCGCATCTTGCAGCCGTGCTCTTAGCACAGGGCCTGCCTTTATTGCAAACTGGAGAGAGAACAGGGTTCCTCCCAGTTTTCGTTTTGGGGATCTGAAATTTATATTTAATCAACGATGTTCCGGGGACCGGATCATTTCTTCGGATGTTCATAGACCAGCCACCGTGGGTGCTGCCCGCCCCAGCCTCTTGTCCAGGAACATTGTTGCCTGAACCTTTCTTAGGCTTAAATATTGCATGACTGTGTCTGCCAATTTTATGAAGGCAGCCTGGACTCCGTCTAGTCTGACGAGTATCTTTCCTAGGCAGTGCGTTACTTTGTGTAACCTGAATCCTAGATAGGAGGGGAAAGAGTGATTGACTGGAAGCTGCCGATAGACGACTTTCAGGTCTGCTAAGACTATAGGCAGCCTTTTTTTTCAGCGGGGTCCTTATGTACAGGAGGATAAACCTCCTGGACTCGTTGTTTAATTGGGACTTGTTGAGTGGCGATAAGTCCTGAATGACTCTAAATTTTCTTGAGTCCTTCTCGTAAACACAACGGCCTTCCTTGGAATCCGGTGGACTAAAGTTTCCTTACCACCTGTATGTTCTAGAGCTCTTAGGTAAACTCCTCCAGGAGGGTTTTGGATAATTGGAGGAGTAGAGGAAATGGTAGTAGAAATATCTCCACCTCTCATCTTAGTCCCATCTTGATTAGGCCATGGACCCAAGGATCGAAGGTCCAGCGATCCTAAAGAAATCTCCCTCAAACTAGAAGCATTTTTATGCTTCGACTGATCAGTAAGAATCTCTTTTCGACCATCTGTCTGTGACATCTCAGTCACTACAACTGCGGATTGTTGTTGAACCGCTCGAAATGGATGTCCAGACCTCTCCATCTTCCTTTTAGGTTGGGGACCCACAACCTTAGAAAATTCTCTTTTTGAAAGGATGCCCCCCTTTGGAGAAGTCCTACTTTCTCCGTGGAGGCGTTCTTAATCACTTTCTTGACTACCTCGTCTGGAAAGAGGTCTTTACCCCAAATGTTGGAAGATATTAGCTTTCTTGTATCGTGTTTCGCTGTTGCGTTAGCTAACATAAACTCACTACATGTTCTTCTAGCCTTTTATAAAGACATAAAGGTCTTTTACCAAAGTAGCCATATGTATTTTGGCTAAGACCTTAAGTATGTCTGGGGTATCTTGATGAGCCGAACAGAACTCTATGTAGTTCTGTAGAGATAAGGAGACTGCAAGTCTCTCCTTTGTTTCTTGTTCATCCTGTAAGAGAATATAGGATATTTTTGGAAGTTTTACCTTAAATTGTCGACTGGCGACATCTGCCTCAAATCTTCCTACTGAAAAGGTGAAATGGGCCTCCTTCCAGTTCTCCTCCTGTCCGGGAAATGCTAGTGACAGAGGCTCGCACTCCTTGAGTGTAGGACACGGTTTACCTGTCTCTATTGCCTCAGTGACATATGTGAAAGCCTTCTCCGTAAAGGGGAATGAAATTGAAACAGGAGCAAGAAATGAAGAGTGCTTGTTACCGGTTGTGGATACCTTCGACACCGAGTAACCCGCCTTTTCTATGCTGCTTGATAAGATAGCCTGTGCTTTATCGTTGTCGAGAATCTTAACCTCCTTTGATTCCATTCCTTTTCCTGATGTTGGTTCATCCTTCAGTCTAATGAAACAGTCCGGGAAAGTCTTGATCTACGAGACTTTAGTATGACCCTTTAGGAGCAACAAGTGGAGCTTTACCAAGCTCTATCTTGCATTTCAAGCTCTATCTTGCATTTTGCTTCCTGCTTTGTGATCTGTTTGCACAAATTTTCTACTAGATTCTTGACTTGGGCACATAACTGGTTCATTCCATCTAAAAGAGGAATAGAAGGCGGAGATATCGAAGCTCTATCTTGCATTTCGCTTCCTGCTTTGTGCTCTGTTTGCACAAATTTTCTACTAGATTCTTGACTTGGGCACATAACTGGTTCATTCCATCTAAAAGAGGAATAGAAGGCGGAGATATCGATGTCGTTGGCTCTAGAGCCTGTTGGGACGGAGACAATTCACACCCGACATTCTCCCCTTCTTCCCGTGGGCGCTTTATGCCCTCCTTCCTGAAGGTTATCTGGCCATCGGGAAATGTACCTCGTGTCTGGGGTACCACTATTTCCTTACTCGGTGTTGGAAGTAGTAACCTACGCACCAACCCGACATTCTCCCCTTCTTCCCGTGGGTGCTTTTTGCCCTCCTTCCCGAAGGTTATCTGACTTTCGGGAAATGTACCTCGTGTCTTGGGTACCACTATTTCCTCACTTGCTGTTGGAAATAGTAACCTATGCATTTTGTCCTTAGGCAGGTAAGGTCCCAGAGAGATTTTCTGAAAGCCTCTCACCCAATTGCGTAGTTTGAAACTAGCTGCATCCCTAGTCTCCACCGACTTGGGATTCTTGAAACCTTCGAACAATAGGGCCCAACATACTTTGCAGGCCTGCGGGTTCCAATACTGCAGGTGTTTAGAAATAATATTGCAGGGGGCATGAAACCTGCATACATTATGTCCGTAAACACACTTACTCTTAGTTTTGCAGAAGATTGCAACACATGACATCTGGGGTCCCTCCTGTAAAGAAAGGAAAACAAAATGAGTATACGATTTTAACAGAATAGCTTAGGATAGCAAGCTATAAAGGGATAGTAGGAGACACATACTAGTGTATCCCCTGCAAGCAAATGCTGGTACCTCCCCTCAGCATTAAGTGATAGGAATTTCCTTTTCGAAGGAATTCCAACTGAAAAGGGGGTTTTCTAAACCCTATGGACAGGGAAGTGTATACTTCACTGTCCTTTTCATACTAAATACTGTGGGGTACGGAAGACTGATTTCTCAATCAGTTTAACGAAGAAACACTATTCCTTCAATGTAAGAGCGGCTGCAGCATAAGCTCACATGAGGATACCCAAGATATGCTAGAAATAGTTACTGTATAATCATACTCTATTTTTCTATTTGCAGTATGCACTATATTGCAATATACTGGCTACTGTATAATTATATATAGTATGATCCAGCCAATGTGTTGCCTTTCTGGTAAGCAACTGACTGTACGGTCCAGCTGGCATGATGCCAACTGGACTGGGAAAGGGAACACATATATTTGTATATATCCCACCCAACTTATTTGCTGTGACCCCCTTACAAAATTAAAACACAGAGTTTCCTAATCATGGAGACTCGAGGATAAGGGCTCTGCCCTATAAGGGTTAGGAGTGTAATCTCCAGCCCTTAGAAGACTGATTTCTAATCAGAATATTGAAGAATTAAATTGTTTCAATATGAGATTGGGTTCCACAAATATTTTGGTAGGATTTTCAAATATATCGGAAAAACACTACTAGCATAAAATATACAGAAGCTTTCTATTTGCAGTATATCATATACTGCAGAAATACTAACTACTTGTATAAACATATACTGTAGTACAGCCAGCATGTCGTCGGCATAGCTAGTTAATGCTAGCACATCTAGTCTGCTAGCTAAAAGAAAGAGAGATAGCATGGAGAACAGACTACCTAATACTGTATATATATACAGTAAAAGGGATGAAAAATTCTACTATTACTACCTTCTCCAGAAAGAAAGTTTAAATATAAGGGGAGAATATAAAATTCAAGCTTCCATCCAACTACAGTACTGTCGCCGGCAAGGATTTGTCTAAACCTTGCCGGCCGGCACCGCTGGCCAGTACTGCCCGTCGGCAGTATCAGTACAGACAGCGTGCTGCCGGTTGAGCAGGCACCATTCTGTGACGGCCTGGTAGGCAGCACCCCGGCAGTAGCCACTGTTGCTAGCAGTTCAAGAAAGAACTGAAGAACCTTTGTAAACAGAAGGGACTTCCCACTTACAGCCAACATGGCCAGCAGCCCCGGTGGCCTGCCAGCAGTCAGCATGACTGCCGGCCGGCGGTAGTAGTCTTTACTGCCGGCCGATAACAAAAATGGCCGGCAGCTCACAGCTGTCATTACTGGCGGCCGACAGATGTTAAGACTGCCGGCCGGCAGCTATCAACTGTAAGAGGGGGAGTCTGGTCAATCCCGGCAACCCACCGGCAACAGTAAGGTTGCCGGGATTCGCCAACGTACAGGGATAGAAGGGAAGGAAAAGGAGGGTCCTGTGAAAGGTACACCATGAACTGGTCATAGCCTGTCCTGCCCCACCTAACAAACTCCGTTCCTGTATTAGAACTATCCCAAGCGGCCAAAGAATCTATTTGTTAGCCTTGGGTTAGATTAATACAATCAAGAGGTTGGTAGCACCCTCGCCACCACCTCTAAAGGAAAGGAAACGGGGTTGCAGTGCCAGTGTCCCCTAAGCATTAGAAGAATTCTATTCCTCAGCCTAGGGTCCACTAACACAGGGCTAGTCTGCTAGGTCACAGGAAGAAGGGTCTTATCGTACAGACCCTTCAGGAGTGGCCGAGGGAGGTCTAGCCTCCTATGTCGGTAGCCTAACGTAGCAAAAGAATTCTATTCATCTTGCCAAGTGGCTTCAGACCATAGACTAAATACTCTGAGATTCTGGCCAAAACCCCGAAAACCTACATCTGCGGTTACAGAGGAAGGGCAGAAAAAAATGTAGGAAAGTCGTGCCTGAATTAAATATTAAAGGTCGACCCGCTACACTTAGAGGGAAGAGGGATTACCCTTAAACTCCCTTTTTTGAGAGGGTTAAAGTTCATCCAATTAAAAGAGATACCTATCTCTGCATAATTGAAATCACCATACACAAGGGTAACCGGGGAGTGTCTAATGTATGATAACACGTCTAGGATAGATACCTAGGCGAGACGAGATCTCAGTTACCTCACTCTCCAAGACTCTAACCATATGATTGACATGGAAAGAAAAAATATGCACAATGTAAATATATTTACAAGAATATATTGCCTAAATAGCTAGAATAATAAAATAATTACTTAATGATATGATGCTATTTAAAAACCAGGAAATGGTTCTGCTAACTAAATAACATGCCCAATGAACGACAGCGCTCACACCGCCTCCAGTACAGGCTAGCTCTAAACACAATAAATTACTCAAATTTCACTGTGAACAGGGAGCTAAAAAACTATTCATTGTAAAGACTCAATACTCAACTCTCCGAAGGCGAAAGAATTTGGAGAATGCATAATAAATCCTTGGAAATCAATTGAAAAGTTAGATCAACAGGGAACACCACTGAGCGAAATCGCTACAAAATTAGGAATGTCCGCCATCCTGGGAATGACGCTGGGGTGGTGGTCAATAGTAGTACGGGAACGGGAGTAACCTTGTTATGGCCGCCTTCTATTCTTTTGCCATGTCCCCCTCGAAGCATTAACACTGTTGGGGGTGCAGATTGCTATGTGACGTGTCAAGAATGCGTCCTCTGATATTATGCGATATCCTTGAGAAAATTTTAAGGATATTCGCTCCAGGAGTTAGAATTCTGGAACCTGAAGGTTAATTTTCTGGGAATATCACTGTAGTAAATACTATATCCTTTTGAAGATTCCTTAGGATCTTCCTTCAGGACGACATGGCTTGACCCCAAAAATACCTTTATAGTACAAGCAATAAGTGTTCCCCAGGACATGAAGCCAAAATTGAAAGAAGGATATGTAAGCTTGGGATTCAGAGCTCTTGGTAAAGAAATTAAGATTATGAAAAGTAAATCATCTATCGCTAAAAAGAAAAGGATTTATTCAGATGGTCCAATCAGTTTAACTTCTGAATCAGAAACCTGATGTT
>NC_090747.1:23602333-23604833 GCF_036898095.1 Palaemon carinicauda
AAGAGCTGATTGAATTTTAAATTTGTTATAGTAATTTGTAGTCATAGATTTTCATATTTTTAGATAGAGATTTTACAGTAGTTTTTGTGTTATGAAAAGGAATGCTAACTAGATTTATACTTTTTTAATGAAGATATTAATTATTATGTCTTAGTGGTTATTTCTGTTCCTCTTTTACAATGTAAATGATGAGACAAAAGATCTCATTTTTCATAACAACATTTCTTATCAGGTTCCCAAGGGAGTTTCAAGTTCTTTTTTGTTAAAGGAATTTCCCATTTCTTATTCCATGCCTTTATAACATTATTATGATTATTGTTAATTCGGTTAATACCTTTCTTTTTTCTTACGGTTTACTCTTTCATCATTCTCTGGTGTTTTCCATTTTTATTTTCATTTTGCAATATTCCTTCACCAATCAATGCCCTAATCCAACTTCAACTTTCTTAGAGCAAGACATCACTGTTAATCTGTTAATTTAAGAGGCAAAAAACTATTTGTTGTGTATATTCATATGTTTTCTTATTGATCTTCTTTCCCCTATGAAAAAACTATGATTAATATATTCACTAACGACATACAATATACTGTATATATTAAATCTTTGTTCAGTATAAATGTCATATCACTATTAATCACAATCTCATTTGTTAAAAAGTTTAGCTCCGAAATTTTAATTGTCCCATATCGTAAGAATATTCATTATCGATAATTCAAAAAGCTTGAAAAACTAATTGACTAGTTACCACATTACACTCAATAGTCAATGCAAATGTCCATGAAGTTTAAATGCATTAAACAAATGTAATTTAGATAGGATAGAAAAAAAAATAAAAGTTTTACAACATATTTAAGACGGGTGAGAATGTTGATGGCGCCTGATAATAATGTGGCTGTAATTGCTATAAAGAGAGAGAGAGAGAGAGAGAGAGAGAGAGAGAGAGAGAGAGAGAGAGAGAGAGAGAGAGAGAGAGAGAGAGAAAATTTGAATTGGCCAGGATCTTTACCTCTTTGTTAGCGGATTGTTAATTACCTGAGACCAGGTTAGGATTGGATAGGATTATTTGTTTACATCATTCCACTGCTAATTAAATGTCCGGCTATAGCGTGGGTGTGTGTCTTTTTTTTTTTTTTGTCCGTGTGCGTGTTCAAACGAGGGAGATTTAACTCGCTATGTGTACTTTTGTGCCCACATTGCAGATCTAACAATCTAAGAGGGGAAGAAGGATACGTAGATAGAATTTAGGTAACGGACCAAGTAACCTTGATAGAAGTATAAGAATACTCAAGAATTAAAAAATGTCTGAATTAAATAATTTATTTCATATTTTATATACATGAATCATGCATTGTATTACATGCTAGATTTCCATTTATTTAGATTAAACATACACACACACACACACCCACACACACACACACATATATATATATATATATATATATATATATATATATATATATGTATATATATATATATATATATATATATATATATATATATATATACATTTACATTTGAACACTCACACACATGTAGATATATATATATATATATATATATATATATATATATATATATATATATATATATATATATGTGTGTGTGTGTGTGTGTGTGTGTGTATACTGTATATATATATATATATATATATATATATATATATATATATATATATATATATATGTGTGTGTGTGTGTGTGTGTTTGTATATATACTGTATATATATATATATATATATATATATATATATATATCTATATATATATATATATATATATATATATATATATATATATATATATGTGTGTGTATATATGTGTATATATATGTGTGTGTGTGTGTATACCATCATTATCATCACCATCATCATCATCATCCTTATCATCTTTTACGCTCGTGAACGCCAAGGGCCTCGGTTAGATTTCACCAGTCGTCTCCCTATTAAGCTTTCATATCAATACTTATTTATTCATTATCCCTCACCTCCCGCTTCATAGTCCTCACCCATGTTATCCTGGGTATTCTAACTATTCTAGTGCCTTGAGGAGCCCAGTTGAAAGCTTGGTGAACTAATCTCTCTGTTTTTTGTGCTAAGAGCATGGCCAAACCATATCCATATGACCCTCACCATGGTCTCCTCCACATTATAGTGTCATTTCTAATCATGTGAGTTAAGAGACAAGGCAGAAATAAAATTATATATGAACAGTAACAACATCGAAATAAATATTTCCTCAATGAGTTATAAAAACGGTGACAAAACAAACGTAAGAGAAATAAGATAGAATAGCGTGACCGAGTGTACCCTAAATCAAGAGAACTTTAACTCAAACAGTGGAAGACCATAGTAAAGAGACTAAGGCACTACCCAAGACTATAGAACAATAGTTTAATTTCGGAATGTCCTACTCTTAGGAGAACACCTTACCATTGCTAAAGAGCCTCTTCTACTCTAAACAAGAGAAAATTGGCATTGAGCAATTACAGTGTAGTAGC